>NC_056750.1:262249718-262489718 GCF_019279795.1 Protopterus annectens
TTGCAGGGATGGCTGAGTGGAGGTTATTAATGAAAACTGAAAAGAGTAGAGGACTAAGATAGAGCCCTGGGGGACTCGGAGGGTGAGAGGTAGCAGGGTGGACAATTTATCCTGCCAAAGGACAGCTTGCTGTCTACCACTTAGGACTGGAACCATTGACTGGCAAGGTTGTCCAGGGAAATGTTTTTAAGTGTTTGTAAAAGAAGATAGTGGTCAACCATATTAAAGGCCTTTGATAGATCCAGGAAAAGGGCAAATGAAAGCATGTTCTGATTTTGGTGGATAGCATTAGTGAAAGAGAAGGGCAGAAGTGGTGCTGTGGTGAGGCCTGAATCCATGTTGGGAGTTAGCTAGTGTGTTCTGGGTAAGATGGTGCATAAGTTGCTTGTGGACACATTTCTTTGTGATCTTTGCTAGTGATGAAAGGATGGCTATGGGTCTATAGTTGGATAGTTCTGTAGAACTTCAAAACCACAAACGTAGAGCAAAGATTATCCAAACGACAAAAGCCAGTAATATATCCTTTATTAAAAGCACAAAAACCTCTCTAGTGCCTCGGCAAAAAGCCTTCCAGGAGATAACAATAGTAGAAAAAAATTCTCTCTTATAAAGATGCATCAATTACAATAAACCAATAAAACAATTAAACAATCTAATGCCATTTAACTCTTTACAATAAATATTTCCAATTACATTCCTGGTTTAATCCACCAGGTGTCAGTGTTATACTTCAAGATAAAAACTGCTTCTTTAAACAGTAAATTATTTTTTTAAACAAGTTGTATTCGTTGCTTTAACTTGTTCAAGAATACAACCTCTCAAATCTGAATAAACTCCCCCATGTACCACATTAAAATGGGAAGCAATGGGACTTTCCAGTTTATTATTTTTAATATCTCGAATGTGTTCCTGCAGTCTAACCTTAAATGACCTCTTACTCTCACCTATATAAAACAGATTGCAGGGACACTTGAGGGCATAAATAATACCTACTGCATTACAGGCAAACTCTGTTACCGGTCTGAATTTTAAACCATTGATTTTATCAAAAAATGTAATCACATATGAGCAAACTGAACAGTTTCCACAAACCCAAGCACCTAACGTAGCAACTTCATTCCCCATATTTACATCAGGTAAAGAAAGTTGCATGTACTCGCATGTCTTTTAGATTACAACCTCTTTTAAATGAGATCAAAGGCACATGCCATACATTATTTAATTTATGTCTTCCCTTTACAAGGAAAGACCAATAATATTTTATAACCGCTATAATCTCATCAGAAAGTATGTTATATGAAGTGACAAAATAAATTTTCCTACCTTCCTGATTTGTTGTTCTTTGCAATGTATTATATTCACCACTATTCCCTTTATCCATTCCTGGAAAACATAACTTTTCTAAAGCCTTTTTAATGACTTCCAACGTATATCCCCTGTTTTTAAACATCTGACAAGAATTAAGAATTTGTTTCTCTAAGATATCAGGTTCGTTGCACATCCTACTAACTCTTAATAACTCACCATAAGGTAGAGAATTCAAAATATGAGCTGGATGGCAACTACACCCATCCAAAAAGTGACCATCATCACTAAATTTTCTAAATATACTAGTAATGATTTTTCCATCTCTAATATTACCTTTTAGGATCAAATCCAAAAAAGTAACCGAATTACCACTTTGTAAACCTTCAAACTTTAAACCTAACTGATTAGAATTTAATATATTAACAAGATCTTGTATAAATGCAATACCCCCCTTACATAAAAAAATCAAATCATCAATAAACCTAAAATAACGAACTACATATTTATTAAAAAAGTCTAATCTATATAAAAAAATAACTTCAAAATAACCCATAACCAGGTTGGCATACATAGGGGCTAAGGGAGCCCCCATAGCTGTACCTTGTATTTGCTGGTAAACTACCTGATTAAATTCAAAATAATTATTAACTAAACTAAAATGAATTAATTCAATAATGTAATTTGAAACTGGACCATCACCCAAAAAGAATTCAAGAGCCTCAATACCTAATGAATGTTTGATATTTGTATATAGGCTCTTAACATCTAATGTAATCCAGTAGCAATCTTTTCCCCGTGACACATCTTTGATCTTATCCAGAAAATCAAAAGAATCTTTTATATAAGAATCTAACATTGTAACAAATTTAGTCAAATAACAATGCAACATAATTCCAATATTATGCAAAAAATAATTACTAGCTGCTACTATAGGGCGACCTGGTGGATTCACTAAATCTTTATGTACCTTAGGTAGACAATAAAATTTAGCCATAGTACAGTTGTCTGTGTTAAATTTTACATCTAAATCTTTTTTAGACAGATATCCAAGTCTAAAACCTTTTAACACAATATCCTTAAATTTTTTATAGCTTTTTCAGCAACACTAGATACTTTATATACATCTCTCATATTCAAATAATCCATACACATTTTTAAATATTGAGTAAAATGTAGTACCACTATTTTATTACCCTTGTCAGAGGGTTTAATAACTAAATATTTTCTTTTACTCATATTTTGTAAAGTTTGCCACTTTTTTTTACTTAAATTGTAACATATAGCATTTTTGTTACCCCAAAATTTAAAAAAATATCATCCACTGAATGATGTACCATGGCTGAAAAATGCGAAATGCCCTCATGCCTTAAAGGCGGAATGAAAGTACTTTTAACTGGTACCTTCACAGTGTCCAACAAACAATAGGCATTTACTTCATCATTACAATCCGATAAGGAAGAATCACAAGTAAAAAAACTTTCACCAGACTCTAAGTCACTTTGTTCACCCAAAACTTCAATATGTAAATCCCTTTCAAAAAAATCACAAATGTAATTTACGTATCAATTGAAAGATTTCAATACAAGTAACATGCTTCCCTGGAAAAGCAGTAGGTATGAATTTCAGACTGAGGTTTAATACGGCCATTTCACATTCACTTAAACTGTAACCAGATAGGTTTATGACAAAACTATTTTCACTACCCATTACAACATTCTTTAATAATGACAAAACATTGTAAACCTTAATATTTAGTCTGTTTTTGGAGGTTGTCATACCTCTGATATTGTCCATCTCTATAGTTGTCTGTACGCCCTCTTTTTCATCCATAGCTATCCCGTTGATTCCGAAAGTTATTCTGTAGGTATTCCGGATCTTGTGGTCTTGGCAATGAAGGAAAATTGGCTGCCTCCTCTTCTGATTCTCCCATACTACTAACTGCTTCAGAAGATACAAAAGAAACGCTGTGTTTTGAATTAGTTCCACCCACACGTTGCCGCCTCTGTTTACGTTGAGCTGATTTCTTAAAGGCATAGCCACTGTTATAATCACATATATCTCTTTCAAGTTTGTTAATTTTTCTTTTAATAATGTCATTTGAAACCTCTTCTAGCTTTACATTGTAGCTACCCAATATTTGATTAAACTGTTCCAAATTGAACTGCAAAGTCAAGTTGGTACAACAGGTTTCTATGTCTTTCTTTATTTTACGTTGTTTCACTATATCTCTCTCAATGAGAATGTGTAGCCATTCCATTACACATTTGTGAGCTGCCTGAGCCCACCTAATTTCAAATTGTTTATCTGTTGCATCAGTGGCATCAAATGGGGTGGTCGGTGACTTAACAAAACGTAGTCCACTAGGTGTTGTATCGAGGTCTATGTAGTGCTGTAAACTAAGAATGTTAAAATGTAAGGAATTCTCTTTGAACAACAGTTTCTCGAGAGAATCCAAAGAATCTTGTATCTCCGAAGAGACATTTGCCACATTTGGTCGACCTACACATTGAAAGGGGTTAACCGGTCTTTTTTTAACCCCCTCTACTAAAATACGTTCCCAAGATTTAACAGCATCATTAGTTTTAGGCATAGAGGTACCTTCTGGTTGAATGTCTCTTACCTCTCACCCCTCTAATTTCTTTAGATTGGCCCAAGTATTGTTCCATGGTTGTCTGACCACGTTCTGCCCCTTCTTCCCAAAATATTCAGGGCAGTTGGATAAAGGAAGAATCACTGGCCATGATGCAATCCAAAACCCCAAAAGTAGAGCAAAGATTATCCAAACGACATAAGCCAGTAATATATCCTTTATTAAAAACACAAAAACCTCTCTAGCGCCTCAGCAAAAAGCCTTCCAGAAGATAACAATAGTAGAAAAAAATCATCTCTTATAAAGATGCATCAATTAAATAAACTAATAAAACAATTAAACAATCTAATGCCATTTAACTCTTTACAATAAATATTTCCAATTACATTCCTGGTTTCTGTAGAACTTCCCTCCTTATGTAGTGGAATGACATGGGATAATTTCTAGATGGTTGGGATAGTGCCCTCTGTTAGAGTTCTATTGATTAGGATGGCAATGGGGTATGCTATGGCTTCTGCAGCTTTTTGTAAGTTCTCTGCTGGTAGGAGGTCAGCTGGTACGGTGGTCGGTTTTAATTTTTTGATTAGGGCACGAATGAAGTTGGTAGAAACTGGAGGTTGAAAAAGGGATAGATAGCAGGGGTGTTTAGCATAGTATTGGTGCTTGTCATAGTAAGTTTTTTGGCTAGAGACTGGATTGTTTCCATGAAAAAATTATTAAAGGTATTAACAATATTTTCGGGAGATTCCTGTCCGGTATTAGATGGGGTGGGAGTGGTGGATTGACCTGGGTGCAGGATTTGGTTTATACCTGCCCATAACTTTTTGGGGATTTGACTGTTTTTTTTGTAGGAAATTATTGTAATAGTTTTTCTTGTCAAGTAGTTGGGATTTTTTGTATCATTTCTAAGCTGACGATAGCTCAGATGGTCAGAGGGGGCTTTGGTAGTACACCAGATATGCCAGGCTTTATTCCTAAGCCTAATTTTTGATTTGGTTTCCTTAGAAAGCCAGGATGCTGTATTAGATTTAGCTCTGATGGTGCCAGAGGGAGCGTGAGAGTCGAGTATGGTCAGGAATTTGGCATTAAAGTATGCTACACCTTTATCTAGTGGTAGATGCTTTAGGACTGACCAGTTAACAGAGCTAAGTTCTTTTTTGGAAGTTAATAGGGTTGAAGTTTTTGTTGTTTCTAATAGTTTTATATTTGGCTTGGTGCATGTTCCCTGTCTTGTTTTTAATAATGTATGTGAGGTAGTGGTCACTGAAGTCATCAGGGAGGGTGCCAGATTTATACAAATGGGGGTGACTGTTAATAAGTATCCAATCTAAAATACTTTCAGGGTTCAAGGGTTTATTAATCCTGGTAGGAGTAGTTATTATTTGATTAAAGCTGAAGAGGTTTATATGGTTGAGAGGAGATTCAGCTGAGCAGGTGAGTCAGTCAATGTTAGTCCCCAAGAATGATAGTTTCTTGAGGGTAGGTTGTAGATATCCACTGAACTATGTCTTCTAGAGTGCCCATGTTTTTCCCTGGGGGAATGTAAACACAGATAATATTCTTTTGTTTGTATTAATTTGTAACTTAGTCACAAGGATTTCTGCCTTATTGAATGGAGGTGTTTTTATGGGGTCCCTGTTGACTTGCAATGTGTTTTTATGCAGTATTGCAATCCCACCCCTTTTTTTCAGTACAATCTATTCTATGCATATTATAACCTGGTTGTAGCATCTCATTATCCTCTGTAGAAGGTTTTAGCCAGGTTTTGGTGAGACATAATATATCAGGGGAGTGGACTGCTAACAGTGCATGCAAGTTATGAACTTTATTGTTGACACTTCTGGTATTTAGGTGGAAAGTCAGGAGAGAGTTACTGGGTCTGCTAAGGCATGCTTTGTTAAAGGGGTTAGTTGCACAGGGGCTGTTTTTTTCAGGTGTGGATGGGCCATGGTTGGGGTGAATATCATCATCTACTACAAGGCTATAGTGTTGTGTAATTATTAGTTTTATAAGCGTATTTAGTAGCTTTAGGTAGTGCTTTTCCTTGTGGTTGGATATTGAGACTCTAACAGGGTGATACATTAGGGATTGTGTGGGCTAAGAAGTACAGGGTAAGGAGATAAGGGCTGTTCTATTTAAGGGATATGAGGTGGTTGTTTGATATTTTGGGAAGTGAAATACAATGTAGTATTGGGTTTCATAGGTGGTGAGGGAGTAGGAAGTAAACATTAGCATAAATAGAGATAGTAGTGGACCATATTTTGATCCAAACATAGTAGGGGAGTTGGCCATATTAGAGTACATGGGTAGCAATGGGGAAGAAGGAAGTAGGGGTAAAGAGGGGAGGATCTCTTGGTGATGTGCAACTTTGCGATGGGGAGGAGAGAAGAGAGGGAGTGGCTGAGTTACTATATATTTAGATATACTGGGGCGGGTGGGAATAAGAGGCAGGGAGAGGTGCGGACTGAGCCTGCAGGGAGAGCAGAGCAAGACCTATACTGAGCAACAATATTCACCCAGCCTGTAAGTACCAGCACTAGGCATGTTTTCCTGAAGCAGTTTCACTTTGTGGTTTACTACCGCAGCTTCACTTTTGCTGTAATGGAGCAGTGAAGTAAGCTGGCAAAACTAGTCGTTTCACTAATACTTTGAGCAAGCCTAGTCTAACTGGCCAAATTGTGCTCTTGTGTGAACTTTACAACATTTACACAGTAGAGAAAACCTTTTGTATTTGTAGTCTAAAGCAGTCATAAAGGGAAATTAAGGGGATGCTGCTCAGTGCTGATGACCCAGGGCTAGCGTATATATTGAGCTTTTAATATACGATAGTTCCAAATGATGGCCTTGTTTGTCTATAGGTGGTCAGGTTTGTAATTCCCTAGTCAGGTCTTCAGATGGAGGTGTCTTTCTGGGAGCAGGAGATAATTCAGAAAGTAGAGGCACGCAGACGAGTAGCACCTGGAGAAGGATATAGAGACTAGATCCATAAAACATTTATTTCAAAGTAAGTTAAATAAAAAATAAAGTAGTTGAAGAGAGAAAAGGAATGGTAAAATGCTATAATTGCAATTACTGTCAGTATTTATATACTGACAGTAATGAAATTACACTCGTTAAATCATTAGTACAGGTCCCAAGTAGATTTACATGTAAATCTAAAAATGTTGTTTATTATGTGTAGAATGTAGTTAATTTTATGTTGGAAGAACTAAAAGAGAATTACACAGAAGAATTTATGAGCACCATTATGCTATAAGTAAAGCTGATAGCTATAATGCTATGGGCAAGCACTATGTTGAAAACAAATGCAAAATTAACTAAGTGTTTGGTTTTAGATTCAGTGCATCCTAATGTTAAAGCAATAAATATATAAGAGGAATTAGGATGGTTGGAATACTGCTGGCAGGTTAGGTTAAATGTTTGTTTTCCCCCAGGACTTAATAATGTATTTAAAAGGGAAGGGATTGAAACATTAGGGAAGTTGTATATAAGTATGTGTTAGCATTTTTATGTGGACTGTTCTAAATAGCTATTGAAGCTTTTAATTGTCAATTGTTTTAACTAACTGACTGCTATTTTAGTATATAAACTGTGTGTTTTCATGGTTATAGCCATTAGTCTGAAGAAGTCTCCATTGTAGGAGATGAAAGCACTTACTTTTGGCTTGGAGTATCATTTCTATCTGTGGATTAAAGCTGAACTTTTATTTCTCCGTGCTGACATCGTGTTCTTTGTTTTTGGATATATAGATTAGACCAGTTTCTATCTCTTAGCCTGAGTGTTTTAAGGTAGTACAAATGTATGCGAGTCAGTCATCAAATGAATTAAAGAGCTTGTTAGCGATGACAACTTCTCATTTATCGCAACATGTAGGGCTGGAAATAGGTAGTGAACTATGACTTGGGACCTTAACACACCATTAAAAACAAAGAATAAAATCAAACACTCTACTTCCCACAATCAACGTCCTGTAACAAGCATGCAGTTCAGCATAGTACACAATAATCTATCAATGGATGGCAAAAACAATCCTTAGGCGGGAAATAACAGGCTTTAACATGTAGACTTCAGTTATTGAGCAAACAAACAATCTAGTAGAGCATGAAAGTTGCAGCTTGATTGTTGCATTAGCTACATAAAATGCTAATCAGTTATAGTGCGGCAATATTCAATCCTAAACTCGCGAGTGCTAAGTTATGTGGCAGACATAACATATAATACACTCTAGATGGCTACAAAACAGTTTGTACAAGCAGGATTACTGTTACATAAATCTGTAGAATGCAGGATATTGTAGAAAAACTAGGTATAACTATTACAACATGCCACGTCTCATAGGCTGCCTTCTGGGTCAGAAGCATTTGGGCATTTGAAAATATGGTGGTTTCCGGGGGGGGGGGGGATAAGTAACTTCACATTACATACATAGCATGGGAGGAGATAAGGACAGTGTGCCTATACTGAGCAACAATATTCACCCAGCCTGTAAGTACCAGCGCTAGGCGTGTTTTCCTACAGCAGTTTCACTTTGTAGTTTACTACCGCAGCTTCACGTTTGCTGTAATGGAGCAGTGAAGTAAGCTGGCAAAACTAGTCTTTTTGCCAATACTTTGAGAAAGTCTAGTCTAACTGGCCAAATTGTTCTCTTGTGTGAACTTTACAATGTTTACACAGTAGAGAAAACCTTTGTATTTGTTGTAGTCTAAAGCAGTCGTAAAGGGAAATTAAGGGGATGCTGCTCAGTGCTGATGACCCAGGGCTAGCGTATATATTGCGCTTTTAATATACAATGGTTCCAAATGATGAACTTGTTTGTCTGTCTATAGGTGGTCAGGGTTATAATTCCCTAGTCAGGTCTTCAGACGGAGGTGTCTTTCTGGGAGCAGGAGATAATTTATAAAGTAGAGGCACGCAGATGAGTAGCACCTTGTTTGTCTATGTCTATAGGTGGTCAGGGTTGTAATTCCCTAGTCAGGTCTTCAGACGGAGGTGTCTTTCTGGGAGCAGGAGATAATTTACAAAAGTAGAGGCATGCAGACGAGTAGCACCTTGTTTGTCTATGTCTATAGGTGGTCAGGGTTATAATTCCCTAGTCAGGTCTTCAGATGATGTCTTTCTGGGAGCAGGAGATAATTCAGAAAGTAAAGGCACGCAGACAAGTAGCACCACGTCTCATAGGCTGCCTTCTGGGTCAGGAGCACTTGGGCATTTTTCAACATAAGCATCTGTACAAATCAGTTTGATATACAAATGACAGAATTATTTACAAAACTCAAGCTAGCTATGCTGGCATATGTTATACATCCACTGCCCTACTTCTCCTGGCATAGCTGGCAATACCTCACTTTGTCACATCTCTCCCCCCTTTGAAGACTTAAGCTAGTTTTTCAAGTGAGTGTAGTTGGGTCAGCAATGCTAATGCAGATGGGTTCTCAAGACAGGGTATGGTTTAATGTATTCCCAGACAGGTTCATTCCCCTCAAGCAACGTTTCTCAAGGGTCACATAGCAGATGATACTGGAAGAGAAGAGGTTAATCTCAGTCCAGCCTACTTTGAAAAAGTTTACTTTAAATTACCTGGTAGGCCATAAAGATTACATATTACAGTTATGATTGCAATTGGAGATGAAATGTCTGTGAAAACCAGGACTTTGAATCCTTCTATTGTCCTTGGGGGATGAAGTAATTGTTACTTTGGAAGGGTGGATGTTTTAAATTGTCTTATGACTTCCAGAAGCTACAAAAGATGTTAGCAAAGCTCTAGGCATGTAAGGTAACACATCTGTGCTAAATCCTGGCAGCCTCTAGTAATGGGGGTAGTATGGAAACCAGAAGTCAGGTGAGCAGATGCATGTGATATCATTCGTAATACAGGCTGAAATTATGTTTTAATACTAGATGAAACTGAAGTCTTGCAGCAGTCTGTTAGAACCTGACAAAGTAGGAAGGCCACTTCCCTACTTCATCTTGCCTTGTTCTAGTAAGTGACCAGGGAATAGTAATTCTTTAGATCAGTCAGAGAAATATAGTGAGATTAGTTAAGTACTGTTTTTCTCTGTGTGAATCTATTTATCTGTGTTATTGTAATATTTCCTGTGATTGAAACACTGTTTTTATTGTAAATAGATATTCCGTATTTATGTTCTTTTATTAATTATTATTAAATATATTTAAACTTTTTTTCATTGTAGCTGGTCCTTTAGAGAATATTTTAACCTTCTGAGAGTACTTATGTCTATTTGGTGACTCTGTGGCCTCTCCTGAAAGACTTACTACATTAGTGAAACACTATCATTTGTATTAATATTAATTTCCCTCAGCGTAATTGGGTACCATTTTAAGAGCCTTGGGGTAGCTGGCTTTGGAGTGTCTGGTGGCAGTGTAGCTACCTTATACTCTGGGCAGAAGGAGGCATAACTAGTAAATCTGTGCCAGTCTTTTGTGTGTGTGTGTGTGTGTGTGTGTGTGTGTGTGTGTGTGTGTGTGTGTGTGTGTGTGAGCTGGTTGGACACACAGCAATGGTTTCACAGACAGTGCTGGATGACTTAGCTTGGACACTCAGCTGAGGACTCCAGCTCTACAGCTATGCAAGTAGGGAGTCTTACTGGGGACCTGGTGATAGAGAAATCCAGACTGATTGTGCTCCCTATGTGCTCTTAACGGAAATTGCAGTTGATGCAGAGAGCTGCATCTGGAAATACTGTGTGTATCCATTTTTGTTCCAAGTGAATATCCCTCTCCAGTGTCGGTGGTGAGGATTCAGGCTTCTTGATTACTGACCCAGAGGAGAGAATGTTGCATATTGGTGGCAGTGGTGGGATTTGAACCCTCAACTCCTCCTGCTAGGTTACAATCTGCTAGCCTCTGGAAGTTCACTGGGGCATTATCCATCCCATAGGTCATTTTTTGTGAACTCGTATAATACGAAAGGAGTCACAAAGGCTGACAGCTCTCTAGTAATGGGAGTGGTAAGATCAGGTCAGAACCTGCCAAAGTGGAAGTTATTCAAGCATGGCATGCACCTATTACCAAAAAGCTGGTGAGGGCATTCTTGGGGGCAGCAGGGTACTATAGAAAACTTGTTCCCAATTATAGTACAATAGCTGCTCCCCTTACAGACCTGAGATGGAAAAACAGACAAGGTAGGGGCTTTGGGAGAATCTCCTTTGTTAGCCAGTCCAGGTTACAGCAAAGGATTTGTTGTGTATGTGGATGCTTCACGCTATGGGGAGAGAGCTTTACTCAGTCAGGTTTCCTCAGAGAACAGCATCCAGTGGTACATCTCAACCATAGACTCCAACCTAGGTAGGAATGTTAGGCAGCAGCAGAAAAATGTCTAGCCATAGTATGGGCACTGCAGAAACTTCAACCCTATCTGTAGGGAAGGAAATACACTGTAGTTACAGACCACAATCCCTTAACATGGCTACATTGAACCAGCCAGCAAAATGCCAAGTTATTAAGGTGGAGCCTAGAGTTTCAAGCATATGACAGTGGAGCACTGTAGTGGGGTCAGCAATGCCAATGCAGATGAGTTCTCAAGACAGGGTATGGGTTAATGTGTTCCCAGACAGGCTCATTCCTTTGAAGCAATGTTTTTCTAGGGTCAATTGAGAAACTAGCTGGAGTCTTCAAAGGAGGAGAGATGTGACAATATGAGGTATTGACAGCTATGCCAGGTGAAGTAGGGCAGAGAATGTGTAGCATATGCCAGCATGGCTAGCTGGAGTTTTGTAAATTGTCACTTGTATATCAAACTGATTTGCACAGATGCTTGTGTTAAAATGTATTTGTAAAGTTGGTTATGTTAAAATTGTACCAACAGCGGGTCTTGAGTGTACTGTAACTGATTAAGTGTATGTTTTTGCATTGGATACTTGAAGAAAAGAGGTTAATCTCAGTCCAATTAACTTTGAAAAATAGTTTTAAATTAAATTACCTGGTAGGCCATAAAGATTATACCTTACAGTTTTGATTGTAGCTAGAGACAAAATGCCTGTAAAAATAAGGACTAGTAATCCTTGTATTGTTCTTAGCATGAACTAATTGCTACTCTGGAAGGGTGGAAGTGTTGAAATGGCTTTATTACTTCCAGAAGCTGCAACAGATTTTAGCAAAGCTGTATCTGTGTGTATGGTAAAACATGTGAGATTTTGGTTCAGTTTCCGGTAATGGGAGTAGTATGGGAACAAGAAGTCAGATGACCAGAAGTGTGATGTTATTCTGTAACCCATCACTGAAATTATGTTTTAATACTAGGTGATACTGAAGTTACATGGCAGTCTGTTTTTGGAACATGACAAAAGAGACATTCACCTACTTCATCTTGCCTTGCTCTAGTAAATGACCAGGGAATAGTGAGATTAGTTAAGTACTGTTTTTCTGTTTATGTATTAATCTATTCATCTGTTATTTTAATATTTCTTGTAATTGAAATTTTGGTGTTTATTGTAAATAGATATTCTGTATTTTCACGCTTTTAAACTTTTCATTGTGGCTGGTCCTTTGAGAGTACTCATGTCTATTTGATGGCTGTGGCCACTCCTGAAATCCTTACTGCATTGGTCAAACGCTATAATTTGTATTAATATTGACCTTACTCAGTATAATTATCTTTGGGAGTGTCTGGTGGCAGTGTAGCTACCTTATAGTTTGGGCAGAAGGAGGCATAGCTAGTTATGTCTGTGTCAGCTACTTGGACCAGGGACACAGAGCACTGGTTTCACAGAGAGGGTGTTGGAGTTCTGGATTGGGCACTTGGCTGAGGACTCAACTTTTACAGCTGTGCCAGTGGGGAGTATTATTGGGGATCTGGAGAGAGAGGGAAACCCAGCCCCTGGACTGAGTGTTCCCTCATGTGCTCTTAAGGGAAATTGTGCTTGATGCAGAGAGTTGCATCTGGAAATACTGCATCTATTTTTGTTCCAAGCGAACATCCCTCACTAGTGTCATTGGTGAGGGTTCAGGCTCCTTGATTACTGGGGATAAATCAGCCCATGCAAGTACAGCAACTGCATGGCTGCAAAAGTCCTTATAGCAGTAAAGAATGTTTGCCAGCAGACTGTAGCATAAACCAATGTATTTATTAGCACAAAGGCATGAAAAGGAGACAAAACAGACCGGTTTCGGCTGTAAAAATACAAAGCCTTCAGTGCAATAGAAACATGTTTACTTCATCTCCCTTTTAGATTTTACCAAATGAATGAAGCTTACAACTTAATTATTCAGTTGAACAAACCATTTAAAGATATTCATAAGACCTGGTGAAAATAGTGCCCCCAGTTTAATGCTCCATTTTTCTCTTTATTTAATATCTGATGCCAACCTGATTTATTGGTTCTTTGTCCAATAATTCTGTCAATCACAGTAAAAATAAAAGATGCATTTTTATGTACCTCAGTATGTTTGTATAAGGCATTTGTTAGCTTCTTGTGACTAATGTCACTCAGATGTTCAGATATTCTGAATTTTAAAGGCCTGGATGTTTGCCCCACATAAAATGCAGAGCAGCTACAGGTAGCCAAACATATCACCTAGTCAGTCTGATAGTTAGCAAAAAAGAATGTCATATACTTGCCTAGTGTTTTTGCTGCTGAACTGTCATGTCTTCATCACCCTTCTGCAGTGAGTGCAATGGACACAGGGAAAGCAGCCCTTGAGTTGATCCCCTATCAAAGTGGTTTGTATAGGGTTACCTTTACTTCTCCAACCATGTTTGTAATGATTTAAGAAGAGCCCAAATTCCTGCCTTTCCTGAAGGAAAATTGACATCTGTCATCCGGAAACTCACATAATTTGTTGTCTGGCAAAAGTATGTTCCAATGTCTGTGGACACTTTTTTTGAGTAGGACATCAGTATTTCTACCATATGTGGTGACTAATCTGATAGTTGAATTCTTGTTCTTATTCTTATCCCTATATGTTAAAAGGTCTTGCCTATTGCAATTAGCCACCCAGTGCCTGGCCTGAAAGATATTTCCTGTTTTGTATCCTCTATTCTTGACTCTAGTAGTAAGATCTTTCTGATATATCCGATAAGTAGCATCATCTTAACAAAGAGCCTCTATGAGCGTTGTTGAAATCTTAGCCTCTTATTATGAGAGAACAATTGACAGACATTAGAAATCACACAAAATGTGTGCGGATATTCAGAAATTTGAAGGACAGGAACCTTACAGCACCTGTCTTAGAATACTCAGTTAGGATCTGCTAACTTTGGAGCAGCAATTAAAGGACAGAAAAATGAAAAAAATTCTCAGGGACTTAGCCGACTATGGGGGGGGCACCCCTTTTCAAGTAAGACATGTAAGATTTCAGCAAACACACAGAAAGGTGGCCAAAAGGAAAAGACCCAGATCCATCCTCAAAACGCCTTCCTCATCCATGAGTTTCTGGATGACAATGTCAATTTTCCTTCAGGAGAGGCAGGAATTTGGGCTCATTCTTAAATCATTACAAACATGATTGGAGAAGTAAAGGTGACCCTATACAAACCACTTTGGCGGGGGATCAACTCAAGGTCTGCTTTCCCCTGTGACCATTGCACTCATTGCAGAAGGGTGATGAAGACATGCTAGTTCAGCAGCAAAAACACTGGGCAAGTCATGACATTTTCTTTTTTGCTAACTGTCAGACTGACTGGGTGATATATTTGGCTACCTGTAGCTGCTCTGCATTTTGTGGGACAAACATCCAGGCCTTTAAAATTCAGAATATCTGAACATCTGGGTGACATTAGGCACAAGAAGCTTACGAATGCCTTATACAAACATACTGAGGTACATAAAAATGCATCTTTTATTTTTACTGTGATTGACAGAATTATTGGACAAAGAACCAATAAATCAGGCTGGCATCAGATATTAAATAACAGAAAAAAATGGATCATCAAACTGGGGGCACTATTTTCACCAGGTCTTAATGAATATCTTTAAATGGTTTGTTCAATTGAATAATTTAGTTGCAAGCTTCATTCATTGGTAAACTATAAAAGGGAGATGAAGTAAAGATGTTTCTATTGCACTGAAGGCTTTGTATTTTTACAGCCGAAACCAGTCTGTTTTGTCTCCTTTTCATGCCTTTGAGCTAATAAATACATTGGTTTATGCAACAGTCTGCTGGCTCACATTCTTTACCCCTCGATTACTGGCCCAAAGGAGGGACATCAGAGTTAATGAGAAATCTTTGTTGGCTGATAAGTACGCGAACTTGATCTGAGATGTGGAAGATGAGAGGGATTATGGGAAGGGGAGGAGTCAGAGTACTGGATGCACAGCTTCTAAAAGCACCAAGATCAGATCCATTTGGATCCAGTAACCCATAGTTTGAACTGGATGTAAACACCACATCGATCTATACTTATGGCGAGTACATAACTTTTGTTTTCTTGACAGAAAAACATACAATGTTTGAGAAACTGACTTATAACATGCATACATGATATAAATAGTAGGTGGATCATTAATTAGAACGTGATGCACCAACTCTTTTGATTTTAGAAGGATAAAGCATTATGAACCTCGTTTCTTAAGTTTAAGTAAATGGCTCGGGCACCTATTGAAGCTGGGAAATAAAATATAGTTAAGTCAGCTTGCTCCTCTCTACAGGGAGGGTGTTGGGCACATATGCAAGGTGCCTGCTTCTGTGGTAGAATTTGGAGTGCAGGCTGTAAGCCACACAGGAGCATGGCTTCCTTGTGGGCAAGGCAGTCCTGAGAGGTTATGCCACTTGTGGAAGTGACAATTGATGCCTTTTGCATGCTGAACTCTGGAGAGTGTTACCAGGCATGCACTGCTGGGATAGAGTAAAAAAATGAATAAAAACTATGATTGTTGCTTAAATGACAACCCTTCTCAGTCATGTCTCGCCCCTGGTGAACAAATGGACCATTTGGCAGAGGGAGGGGTCTGATTTGCAGGAAACGGGGGAAAGATGCAAAATCCAATGTTTTTCTTTCGGCTTTTCCCGGTTAGGGGTCGCCACAGCGGAACTCCGGTCCGCTAATGATTGGCAGTTGGTTTTTATGGTGTCAAGTTGCTAGCCCGATGCCCAACCTTCAACGAAGGCACGCCCATTCAATGCATGTCTTTCAAACGCCCACTCGACCGCGGGGAGGACATACAGACTCCACACAGAAGGCACTCCCAACCCAAGCTGAGAATTGAACGGGAGAACCTCTTGCTGTCAGGCAACAACGCTACCGCTGCATCACTGCAGAAGTAAAGATGCAAGATGCAAAATCCAACTGTAAAGATGCAAAATCCAATACAGTTCTGTAAATCTGATTTCTAGTTAATCACCAAACTGTTAAAAAAAACAAATGTAATAACATAGCAAAACCATCACATAACTGTGAGCACTAGGTGGCAGTATTAAACAAGCAGTGAGGTATCTGGCTACATCTACACACAAGTTAATCCTGCAACAATTTATATGCTGCAGAGCCAAAACTGTGTAGTCATTTTCTGAAGCAGTATGTGCTTATGCATCATTTATTACAAATCACTATGTATAATACAATTTCTGCCTCCAAAGCACAATATAAGTTACACACAGTTATGGTGAGGTCTCCTCTGAGACATTAAGACTTGTATGGGTTTGAGATAGTTGGCTGATTCAGACTATGCAGAAAGGGGTTATCAAAACTATAAGGGGAATGAGATGTGTGAAAAGGTGGCGGTGATTTTAATTTAATCCCCTTTTGTCAACAGGGCACTGAGCTAGCTGCTTTCCTTTTAGCTGGTGTACTTCACAGATCATTATATACAGTAAATGGGAAGGGTGAGAGGCTTGCCTTGTTCAGACAGCTTTTGATTTTAACATTTTTTCTGTGAATTTCTGGAATGGTCATTTCCCCAAACAAGGCTCCCCTAAATCACCTATATCCAGCATAAAGCACAAGGAAAATTCCAGTTCTGTTAGTATGAATACAAGAAGACAGAAGTGACGCAAAAGAAAAAGAAAACATGGTTACTGTGTCTCATCAGGGCAGGGTGGTGGCTGAAAAGCAAGGATGAACAGGACTGGAGTGTGAGTACAAAAACTGGAGGGGGAATTTGTGACAGATATTAGAAACTACCACTTGTGAAGAGGGTGGTGAGACCTTGGTATGCATTAGAATAGGCAGAAGAATCTAAATTTAGTGATTAAGAAGACATGGAGTAGAAAGGGGACGAAGGGTAGCAAATTACACAGGTCTGGCTGTAGCACTGGTAAACAAAATGTTCAAAGTTTTTTTTGCCCTTTTTAACCACTATATGTATATTTCTATGGAGGAACCACTGAAGAACTGTAAGACAGCATGACAGTTTTGTTTCTTGGTGAATTGAGAGCAATTCAGATGTTATAGTGGTTTCTTATTTTTCTACATAATTGTAATCGTACTGGCAGACTCCAGACATTCTTTCTTTGTCCCATAATTCACTTCTACATAATTGTAACCTTACCGGCAGACACCAGACATTCTTCTTTTGTCCCATAGTTCACTTCTATCTGTGATAAGTAAAACTTTAATACCAATTGCTAATGTATGTGTATATACATATAGATATAGAATGTGCATTTATCAACATGCGTAATCTACTTTTTCTAGGTCAGATCTGTATCTAATCTATAAATTGTTAATATTTATACACATTATTGCTTTTTATTGTCTCAGTATTCACAAAGAAAGACATAATGGGACTATTGCCCAGACAGAATTTGATAAGTAGAGCAGATTAATGCCCTTTAAGTGTTTTCAAGGTAATATGCAATTTATTTTGCTGCGCGTACAATTCACTATGCAACCTTAAAAGGGTGAATTCAATAGCCAGTAAGAGAATATTTACAGTAAAAAATCTTTTTGTACCAAGAAGTAAATGTTTTCAGACTTTGTAAGCATACTAAAAATGTGCTCTGGCTAAATCATATGTCCAGTGTACATGTCCTCAGAGAAAATTACTCTGAAAAGGCTTAACAATGAAGAACTATGATTTAAACATAACTGCTCAGAAGAGGCTCTGCAAAGATGAAATATGATTTAAACGTTCCAGTTTTTCCAATATATAAAATAAAGCTGTATTTATTACTGATTTACTGATAGATATAGGAATATGTCTGATACCATTGCCACATTTATTGCTCCCAGAAAACTTGATCTTACGAGTTTATATTTCTTTCAATACATTTAATAAAATGGCAGAATACAGGGTAGAACAATAGTTATGGGCATTCATTATGAACGACTGTGTAAGAGTTAAAAGGTTATGAGATCACTTCTGCCTTGGACAACTATAAAGGCAGCTGGGAGGAGGAATAGAACAATGCAGCCCAGTCAATCCCAGTAACACTAGACAGGGAGAGGAACACCGTTCTAAAAGAGGTAACACTGTATTTCAGATGTGCTACCTTTTATCATACCATGGACAATTGGTTTGGATATGGAGTTGAGGGGGAAGCATAAAAATCTGAATTTATTAGGATAATTTAGTATACAGTTGAACGATGAGTCTAAGCATTATAGCCAGTGGAAGACTGGGAGTTATGATGCAATAAACCCCATCATATTAAGTGAAATTTAATTATGACCATCTCTTTGTATTAAATCCATCAGGAAAACATTCTGAATCTGTTTATAGCAATAAGGGGCAAGCTTAGAGGTTTCAGTGTCCTACATGATGTAGGCTATAAGTACTCGAGGCAAAAATGCTCTTGTTTCCAGACTGGAGAAAAGTATGCAGAAGTGCAAAGGTAGTGATAGTGAAGGATGCCCCCTCACACAGAATGGGTGAATAGAAGGTGGCAGTCAGAAATGAGGTAGTCAGTTTGCAAATGTTTATCATGGAAACAAAAGTGAGTCTGGGTAGGAAGTTAGTCTGTGCTAAGTTTTAGTTGAGCTTTAGACTCAATAGGCCAGGTCTGCAGACAGTAACCAAAGCCTGCAGTGTGGAACCATTTATTAGCATGTTTTGAATATTCATTTTGGAAAACTGATTATAGGTTCATAGGTGTTTATTAGGTTAACTCCCACAAGGGCCTTTTTAAGCCTAGCCATGCATCCCAAATGTCTGACAAGTTCGGATACCCTTAAAAAGTGTAAGCATGGACTTGGGAGATGAACCATTTACAGGTTACCTGCGTCCATCAGAGACATACTGTGTAGGTGCCAAACCAGGGAAGAATTTCCGGTTTCCCAACCAGTTGTCCAAGGTGCACTTGAATTGGGTTAGTGAGGAACTCTGCTTCAGATGGATGGGGAGCCTATTCCATAGATGGGGTAGTCTCTGGGATACATACCTCTCTCTCTCCAGCAGGTCCTATTTATATCACAGGCAAGGTTTAAGTCTTTAGAATGGATAATTCTGGTGCTGTTTGTTTTGTGAATATACAAGATGTTCATCAGAGTGGGGTCTGGCAGTGGCCTGTATGCCAGGCATAGATCTCCCCTCAAACACCTGTAGGAGACCGAATACAGGGATAGGGCCTTGAAGTGGTCTGCATAGGGTATATTACTTACACCCTGTATACTTTTAGCAGGAAAAATGACATTCAGTGATTCACCAGTTAGTTCATTGTCCACAGCAAGTATAATACATCACATTATATACAAATACATCTCCAACATCCACAACACTAGCTACACATTTACAACATAATTTAAATAGTTACTCCAACATCTCACCATCCCTGTTAGTAAGCAATACCCTACATCTAGCCAAACCACAACTTTCCCCCACAAATACTAAAATAAAATTAGCACAACACTATCCACATATACCTTTGCTAAAATCACTCTAACCACAGACACTACTATATCTTCTCCTAGCATTAACTCGGTGTGGAGATGTCCACCCCAATCCTGGTCCAAATAACTTGCCAAAAAACACCCATTCCTCTAAAACCCATGATTTATATTTTGTAACAATTAATGCAGAAAGCCTCTGCAACAAAATTACTGAAGTCCAGTTCTGGCTTTGTCACCATTCACCAGACATAGTAGCAATAACTGAAACCTGGCTTAAAAGACATATATCCAATACCAAAATCCTTCAACCAGATTACAACATTCTTCATAATGACAGACCCCATAAAAAGGTGAAAATGTAGCCTTAATTTATCAAGACTCCTTAACAATAAATATTCATCCGAACCTGTCCCCCCACTTTCAATAGTATGGAAATCCTAATAACATCCCTTCATATAAACCCTAATAAACAACTCTGTATTGCTGCTATCTACATTCCCTCAGGTCAAAACAAAACTTCCTATGTGGGATTAAGTAAAATATCTCCCAAGAAACTATTATTCTAGGAGACACTAACATTAATTGGCAAAACCTAACCTCCAAAGCTCTTGCTACCAGCATTAACCTCAATAGTTTCACACAACTTATCACAGAGCCTACACGTGCTTTAAATACCTGAGAAGAATCTACATTGGATTCTAGTATTTCATCCCCACTACTACTTCATTACCGGCACTGTCCCAAACACTTTAAGTGACCACCTATCTGCTTACACCCACAGAACCCAAATACAAACCCCAAACCTCAAATACAAATCTACCAAGAACCTTGCCCACTTTGACCAAAACATATTTATCAATATCCTACAAGCTCAAAACTGAGCCCCCCCAAAAAAACATTGCCTCTGGACGACGCTGTAGATTATTTCAATAACATCTTTCTTAGCACCTCTTTGTACAAAATGAACAAAACCTAACCTTGCCCGCTGGCTAACAAAACAAACTAAACAAATGTAGAACTGAAGCAAATGAAGAAAATTTAAAAACAACTTTGAAATACTGCAAAAAACTTATAACCGATATGAAAACCTATTTCTCCTCACAATTATCCTTCCAAAGTAATCCAAAAAATTCTGGAAATCCGTATCCTCCCTGCTTAATCCTAGTAACATTTAAACTCCATCACCCTCTCCCAACAAAGACACCATTCATTGACACCATTCAAAAACTAGTCCATGATCCATCTACAAAAAAGCAACCCTAACTCCCGAAATACCACACAAATAGACCACATATCTACCTCTATACTAAGGTTTCCTCTGACAATAACCCACCCAATCCTCCTTTCTCACCACAACTAGAATCCACATCCCAAATTCTAAAATTGCTAACCAAACTAAAGCCCTGCTCACTCTGCTGATAACTTACCACCTGAATACTTACAACTTGCTGCCAAAGCTACAGCTTACCCTGTAAGCATTCTCCTTAATCATTCAGTCTCTGAATCTTATGTTCCCTAACTGTGGAAAAAGTCTAATATAACTCCACTACACAGAGGTGGTAATGCACACGATCGCTCAAATTACCGGCCAATCTCCATTCTCTCCCCACTATCAAAAATCCTAGAATAATGCATACAGTCCTAACTACTAAATCACCTCATTAATAGCAACCTCCTAGCTCCCACTCAACATGGATCTCACCCTGGACATAGCACAACCACAGCCTTACTCTCCTTCACAGATACTGTGACTAAAGCTCTTGATGCTGACCTGTCAACTTCAGTACTCCTGTTAGACCTATTAAAGGCCTTTGATACATTATTACACCCTAAATTATTACAATATTTAGCAAAACTTGGAAGCTCTCTAAGCATATTAACCTGGTTTTCCTCCTACCTAAATGATAGGCAACAATCGGTTAGATAGCAAAGCCAAAAATCAGAGTATCTGACAAAACATAGGAGTCCCACAAGGTTCCATTTTAGGACCACTACTCTTTAATATATTCATTAATTATCTTAATAAAGCCTCCAAACAAAGCATATTAATTCAATCTGCAGATGATTCAACTATCATCTCATCCTCCAACAATTTCGCCAACCTCCAAGAAGATCACCCAAGATGCTCAAATAATGCTGAACCCCCAAAAAACTAAATTGTTAATATTTTCAAAAAACTTCCAGCTGCAGAATTCAAGATTTTTTCACATAATACAGAAATAGACCAGGTGCTATCTGCAAAGCTTTTAGGAATCACTATTGATGATAAACTCTCTTTTGAACAACACATTCTCAATACAGTAAAGAAAATGCATTTCAAACTTGGTAAACTATACTGACATAAACTCTACCATGATAAGCAAAGATAAAAGTATCAAACACTTTGCTTATCCCATCTCTCTTGGATGGAAGCCCCATTTTCACCAGCCTCCATATATATCTCAGTAATAAGCTGCAATCTTGCTACACAAGATAGCAGAAATTTGCCTCTAAAATGCCCAACTGCTCACACTACTGCAAAGCTATCTCAAACCTGTCCTGGCTTGAATTTCACCGCTATCTCTATTATACTCAACACTTGCTCATAAGCTAATTTTCAAACCTGATAGCTGTCCTGCACTCCAGTCTATCTTACACACATACACCCCAACTAGAACCCTCCAGTCTTCAGAAAGGACACTTAAATATAGCTAAACCCAACAAAAGAGCAGGACAATGCCTATATTCCTACAACATTTCCAAACTATGGAATAGCCTCCCCTCATACATTACTCAACTTGACTCCCTAATAGCCTTTTAAGCTGCACTAAAACCCACTATTTAAATAATCCCAGCTGTACCTGTGAAATACAGTGTAAGCCCCCTTAACTTCACACACTTAACTACTCCGATCCTACTCTTTAACCCCTTCCTCCTCTATATGACTGTTTCTCCTGCTTATGTGTACAATTTACTAATGATTATGAGTACTTTCTTGTGACTGAAAGTGTGTTGTGTCCATACAGTCTGATAATTATGTATTAACTATACACCATTACTCCCCATCCTGTGCTAATGTATGTATATCTCTTTCACTTTGTATTTAATCTATACAATATTTGATTACCTGTGGAGCTTTTCCTCCACCTAAAATGGGTTTCTGACCCAGTGGACTTTCCTAGTCAACAAATGTCAATAAATATAAGGGCATTGGAACTGAGAACATTCATTACAGGCAGAGGCAGGGAAGAGGATTACTCCCTTGCAAAACATTGTCTCATTATATTGAATGTTAGTGTAGCATAGACAATACAGGTACAGAATGTGATGGGTTTTTGAACAGTGTTTTTTAAATATTCTAGTTCCCTAAATCTAGGGTGACTTGAGTCGCCCATTGCCCCCCCCCATTGCCTCATGCATGTCCTTCCAAAACTAAAAGTAACAGCTTGGTAGGGCACTTGGGGCAATCAAAGTACAAGGACAGGCATACATACAGGCTTTCTGTAGCTTGAACTATGCCATGCCCCCAACACAAAGCCTGCAACACCCATGATCAGTGAAGGACTAGTCTGATATTTTATTAGCTTTCTTCTGGCCTCAGAGGCCATTGAAACAGCAAGAAGCCATATACCTTTTCAGATAAAAATGAATAAGCCATTATTTGCAACCCCCTTCCACTGACGTGTCCTGCAGCATGCAGGACATTAGTCAAACCAGAGTTCTAGATTAGTAGATGGGTGCTCAACTTCTATGACACTGGAACAGCAGAGTTACTGGTTAGTTGTAAAAGAAACTTGTGTATGGAAAAGGCAACAGCTTGCAAGAAGTAAAGTATTGCAAAGAGGCTGTAGAGGAGGATAGACTTAAGAAAACACACGTAGAGAAGACTACAAGCAGGCAGTAGAAAGATCCATTGAGGAGAATGTTGGTCAAATAAGTGCACATAGTAATTACAGCAAAACTCAGAAGATCCAAGTGACACAGTCAGAAAGATAAGGGGTACAGAATTCTCAATCAGGCAGTGGAAAATATGTTTTCAGAATGGAGGAGATGGCAGATGGTATGCAAAGGATGGCAAAACCACAAAAGGAAAAAAAATCTAAAAAAACACTGGCAGGAACCACTCAAAAAAATAAAATAGAACACTTTATTATATTCTCTTCTGTAGCACCTCAGCTAAAAAAAACAGCCTTCAAGGAGTACTAAAAATAAAGCCATACACCCCACTTAAATACATAAACTAATTAACAATCAATAAAATGCACAAAAACAACTAAATAAGCACTTTCCAATTACAATCTAAATTAAGATCTGAGGAACATAGTGTTAAATTTCAAAATAAAAACTGTTTCCTTATACAAAAGTTAGCAGGAACCTTTTCCAAAATTGTGGCTTTTAAGCCACTAGGATCACAGTTGTGAAATTTTACAAAATGTTGTGCAACAGGACTCTCTAAGCCTGTCTAATATTTCTTACATGTTCTTGCAATCTTAACTTGAATTTCCTTTTACCTTCTCTATGTATATCAAGCCACATGGGCATCTTAGAACATATAGAATTCCTTCTGTATTGCAATTATTACCATCAGAGATATGAAAAGGTATCCCATTTAAATCAAATGTCCTAACTGTAAACCGACATACACAACAATGACCACAAGGTTGAGTTCCCAAATAAAGAAGGAACAACTGGGGGTAAATGGAAATAATTATATACCAAAATATCTTTCAAACTCCTCCCCTGCGTGTAAGATGTACTAAGAAGGGAACATAATACCTCTGACAAATCCCTAAATTTCAACAAAAAATGCCAAGTATGCAAAAGATGGTCTGATGAGGGGCATTAAAGGCTGTGAGACTAGCCAAGACATAAGGCCATTGGCGCAGAGGGCTAAGGCTGCAAACTGTAGTTACTGTGGTGTAGGGTTTGATCCCCTTCAGCTGTCATTTCCCTACTGTGACCTTAAACATGTCACTTGACCAGACAGTGCCTGGGGCCAGCTGGGAATTTGGGCTAGGCAGCTCAATGGTCCCCTGACTGTAAGCCTAGTAACTACCCATGCACCTGTGAACATTGCATGGGTTAGTGCACACATGTTTAAGATGGGTTGTAGGGACTAATGGGCTGTTGAACTGTGGAAGTCGTTGGGACTTTAAATCAGGTAAAACCTCAATTATATGAAGTATGTGGGCTTTGCTGTCTTTCAGATAGAGGCACAGTGGGTGGGGTGTGCTGTATCACTTATGTTATATGAGAGATGACCTTAGGAGCATGTCTGCAGCAGGGAGGTTTCAGTATTAACAGAACTGTGCCTGCCTATGGATGAAATAATATTCTAAGCAGGGAGGTTTCAGTATTAATAGAACTGTGCCTTTTATGGATGAAATCATATTCTAAACTAAATGGCAACTGTTGGCCTCTTCACTGTGAAAGTTAAGTCCATTTTATGAACTTGTAAAAATACTTTATACTGACAAAATGTTATAGCAATTGAGTTTACCTGTGTCAAAATATTTGGGTTACCCAGTCACAAAATGTTACCATGGTAGTGAGTAAACTGAACACTCTTTTACTTTCGTTTGCAGGAGAATACATCCCCTCAGCACCCACACTATTACTTCTAAACCTAATACCTCCAGGGCTGCATCAACTTTAAGAAAAGGGTATTAAGTTATAACTCTTTGCTTTGAGTTGATGCAACTTCAGGTTGTCTAATTGGAAATCATGTTATTTGAGGTAGAGACGCTACTTTGGAAGATGAAGGGGGGCTACCACCTACAAAAATATTCCCATTAAATTCACTGCCTGTAGAGTACACTGTGAAGGTCTACCAGGTGGTAATATTGTCCACAGTAGACTGTGTGAGGCAAAATATATGTAATATAATTTTCATTGTTGAAAAAAAGTTGGCCTCAAATATTCTTGATTTTTCTCCAAATGTTTTGGGTTTCTGATACAGTAATGGGTATAGACCCCATTCTTATGTCAGGGCACAATAAGAGTTAATAAAATTAGTATTGCTGCAGTCTTTGATGTTAGCTGAGTGTGGTGTTCTTAGTACCTGCAATATACACTGAACTGCCTCCTCCTGCAATTCATGTGCTGATAACATATTTCAGTATGCTTGAAAACGCTTTATTCCTGTCTGCTTGCGAATCCTGGTATTGTCATGGTAAGCAAGACATTAATTGCTGGGTGTAGCTGTTTCAGTGATTAATGATACTTTTGTTCTTTCTCTTGTACTATATCTGGTTTGCGTGCATTTATTTTCTTAACAGATGGTGGTGGGTGATACTATGCATCCAGACTTCGTTAATGCATCATGGTTCATGTTTCTAATGTGTTTTTGGTAATAATTTATTTAGTGTTTCAACAGTCCCCAGTGCAACTGTCTAATGCATTATTTATATTTTAAACAAACATCTTTATTAAATTATCACATATGACAGAGGCATTCCTACAGTTATATAAATGAAAACAAACCATATTGACATAAATGTAGTTACAAACATTAGACATCGCCTATACTTTGTCCAGTCATTGTCAGACATTACATAGCTCATTCAAATCCTGCTTTTTTAAAACCTTGTTCCTCCTCTGCATGTATTGTTCCCACAATTCCCATTGTTTCATATTTAATTTGCTCTTACCCTTTTCTAAAGGTCCCATTTCCAGTTGTTTTAACTCTTCTGCTATATTCACTACTACTAGTAACATTGGTTTAGACTTTGATTTCCATTTTCTAGTAATTGCTTATTTGGCAGCCATCATAATTAGACTCAGCAAGGCCTTACTGTAGTTAGGCAATTCTGATTCTGTATCATGGCTCATAAAATCATTTCCTTAGTTACAGCAATTTGCCCAACCAGCATCTCTGACAGAGCAGCCTTCAGGGAATCTTTAAAGTCTGCCAACTCATTACACTCCCAGAAAATGTTCCCAGTTCTCTTTTTTTTCCCATCAAACCTCCAACATTTGCTATCTACCTGACAAAAACTTCTTTGGAGTCTACTTGTGGTATAAAAATACCTATGTAAACACTTCCAAACAAAGATCCTAAATCTTCTACAGTTTGTTGCATATTTGGGAAACATACATATATCCCCCCATTGTTTTTGTGAATTGCTTATTTAATCTCTTCCCAATCTTTTCCAACCTCGTCTTATTCTTATAGTTATCGTGCAGTATTTTGTATGGTGTACAAATTATTCATTTTTTAACAGCAGATTATTTCTAGATTCTACTAAAAACTCTACCAGTGCTGGTCTTTGGCTTAGGATCCCCCATGTCTTTCTCTTTGCCTATGCTCTGATATCAGTCCTTGGTAAGGAAGGGAATCTGTATCCTGCAATCCGAATAAATTCTTAGCTTCTTCCCATTCTATTACTCTAATTTGGTCCCAATACCTTGGTTCTTTTACCATATTTCTCTAAATTCCAGCCCCCTCTTGCCTATTGGCTGTATCCCTAATTGCAGTCATACCTATCGGCAGAATCTACTTTCTCCATTCCCATGTTGGGTTAGTTCTTAGAATACATTCTGCTACTTTATGAATATAATATGCTGCATGATTATTGTTGTTTTTTCTTAAGGATCTGCATCCAAAATCCCAGTCTTTCTTTGTTTCTTGAGCTTTCCCAGTTTTATTATCATCCCTTTCCACTTTGAAATATTGCTTTCTGCTTATGCTATGTATAGGAGCCTTAACTATGTAGCTCTGAAATACCCCTTCAAATCAGATAATCCCAAACCTCCTTATTTAATTGGAAAAATCAGTTTATCCCTCTTGACTCTTGCCGTCTTCCGCTCACAGATAAAAATTCTTCAGCTCTTTATTAATTGCTATCCACAATTTCTTTTCTGGTTGATAAAAATATGCTTGTATCTGTCCATATCCATATAACAGCTTCCAATTTCTCAGTTTTTATACTATCCTTTCTTTAGTCTCTTCCAAAATATCCTTAGCTGCCACCCCAGAATCCTTTTTAATCCATACTCCTCTAAGAACTCCTGTCATGTCCCCATAAATATGCATATTACTGAACCAATTAGTGTGGGTGTATAACTTACAGCTATTGCCTTTGTTTTAGTTTCATTAATTTTGTATCACAAAAAGATGTGAAAATATCTCTATGTTCCACAACACTGAAATGTCCTTTTTTAGTTTTCTTGGGTATAAAATATCTGCAAATAGAGCCAGCTTTTCCTGACTACCACACCAATTATATCCTTGAATTTCTGAGTCTCTTATTTTCTTTCCCAGTGGTTCTAAATATAGTGCAAATAAAAAGGAGAGGACACCCCTGCCTGGTTCCTCTGCTCAAACAAATTATCTGAAAGGAACTGACCCACTAAGTTTCGCCTCCAATACCTCATATGTCTTACTAATCAACCTTATGATTTTATCAGGGAATGCAAATGCTTCCATTACCCTGCTCATAAACTCCCAGCTTACTCTGTCAAATGCTTTCTCTGCATCAAGACCCACCAACAACAGTGGTATTTTCTTACATTGCTTCCCTCTGGATCATCAATGTTCTTTTAATGTTTTCAAATGTTTACCTGCCCTCCACAAAACCACACTGATCCATGTTTATCAATTTTGGCATCACCTTTGCATTCTTTTAGCCATTATAGACATCAACCAAAATGATAACGTGTTTAGGATTGAAATGTCCCTGTATATGAAGCTAGATCTGATGTGTCTTTACCATCTTCAGGTATTATAGCTACCACTGCTTTCTTCCAGGATGTTGGTGTTTCTCTTCCTCTTAAAAAACATATGCTTTAGAGTCTTCTACAAGTTTAACAAAGTCAAATATTTCCAGGTTTTCTTGTTCTGTCATATTTCAGAAATATAATTAATACTTTATAATCTCACATTTGTTTGAGTTGCTGATTTTATTCATGTTTATGTCTATCTCCCAACTCCAGTCTCTGCTTCCTTGCCAACGTACTCTTGGTTCTTCTAGTCAGCTCTTGTGCTTTGAGGTTTCACTGGCACAGTCTCTCTGACCTTTATTACCAGGGGAACAAGAAGTAAAATCTTCTGTTTAACAGCTCACTTTTTGTTAGACAAACTTTTGTATTCCCTCATTAGCATGTTCTGCATCAAAACATTTTGTCCCACCAGGAAAGAATATTCTGAATATAGCTGGATATCGCAGTTTGAATCTCATGCCTCTTTCTCCACATTCCCTGATTAGTGGAATAAATTTACTTCCCTTCTGCCTCGTGTATAGTGAGTAATCATTTTCCACAAGTACCCTGCTGTCTCTCACTTTTAGTACTTTGCCCTTCTACCATAGTTTTGTCAGAATCAACTCCTTCTGCTGGTAGGATTGCATCTTTTCTATTAAAGGTCTAGTTTGCTTTCTCGTGGCCAGGTTTGGAGCATACATGCAATGTGCCCTTTCAATTAATAACACCTGCTGTGGAATACCAGTCCAGTTACTTATTTGTGCTTTCATAAAATTAATACAGTCTGTTCCTTCCAGCTTGTGTGGTACACCAGAAAATCTCAGTTTTCACCTACATGCTCTGTCTTCTAATTCTCTTTTTTGAAACATCTTTTTTTCCTTAACACCTTTATTAAATTATCAGTTGTGACATAGGCAAACTTTTATACAAAAGTAATCAAACTGTATTAACAAATTAACATTAACAAGCATTGCTTTACATATATTGCTATATATCATATAACGTGAGCAACATTACATAAATTCAATTCCTGCCCGTTTTTTTCAATAAGAAATATCTTTATTAAACCATCATGTACCACATAAGCAATCACACATTTATATAAATGAAAACAAACCACACCAACACTATCCTAGTTGCAAGCATTTTATCTCACAAACCACACTGATCCACTCCCAGTAGCAAACATTATATATCACTTACAGGCTACCCAATCATTTTCAGTCAAACATTAATTAGCTCATTTAAGGCCTGCCTTCTTTTAAACCTCATTCCTCCCCTGTATGTATTGTTCCAACAATTCCAATCTTTTTCCTATGTAGTTTGCTCCTACCCTTTTCTAAATATCTCAGTTCCAGTTGTTTTATCTCTTACTATATTCACTACTTCTAATATAGTTGATTTAGATTTTGATTTCCATTTTACAGTAATTGCTTTTTTTTGGCAACCTCATTCAGCCAGCCTTTTCTTCATTTTGATCTCTGATTTTTGCAGTTTTATCACCTCATCTGAATATCTGTTTAAAGCTTC
This sequence comes from Protopterus annectens, assembly GCF_019279795.1. Taxonomy (NCBI): domain Eukaryota; kingdom Metazoa; phylum Chordata; order Ceratodontiformes; family Protopteridae; genus Protopterus; species Protopterus annectens. Next base: position 262,279,550 of record NC_056750.1, read on the forward strand.
TTCCATTTTATCCATACTTTTGTTATTTGAGTTTATATACTCCATCAGTGTTTCATTTATTTTAATCAGCTCTGAGTACATGTGACTTTTTTCCTCTAGGTTACTGGAAGTCATGTCTTGCACCAAAAATGGAGCTTGCACTGCTGCTTGCTGAACAGCTGCTGAATCCTTCCCAGCCAGTATTTTTTAGCCTGCCCTTTTGTGGTTGATTTTCTTTCAGGTTCTATGAATTTCTTTTTGCTGGCATCCAGGCAGTTCACTTACTAGCCAGTTATTGAAATTTCCCCCTTCAAAGAAGAGTTCTTTGGCTGTCTCTTCTGATTTTGTTTTCACACTGGGAAAGCTGACATTAAGCTGCTAACTCAATGTGCAGCCATCTTGGAAGTCATATTGCTGCATTATTATGCATTTCAGTATGCAGACCATCAGCCATGAGTGTATAGCAACCAACAACAATATGTTCAACTCTTTCCAGTTCTCTATTACAGAACCTGCATTTGTCTTTCTCTTCTGTAGACTCTGTAAAGCCATGTGTATGTTGGCTACTATCTTAAGTGGCCATTATTAACTTTTCATCTTTTGGTTTAAATTCACCTCTCCTTAACCATTCATGCATCAAATCCTATTTAACGTGGTTATTCTAGGAATTATCTATAATTGCCACTATAATTATGGTCTTTCCAGTTTCTTTCCTTCTCTTTACATTTTGTTTTTTGTCACTTTAAATTGCTGTGTGATTCTAGTCTACTTCTGGTTTGATTTACATTACCACTTCTTTCCAATATACGTCTCCTAAACTAATCAGATGTCATTAGACTTCTCTTCACGCTTTAAAACTTTCACTATGTTTGGAACGGAGGATGCCAACAAATATGTATATAGTGCCACCATTGTACGCCTACACATAGTGAATTTTGAAGAGGCCCATACCACCTCCAGAACAGTGGATATATAATTCTGGTATGCACTGCTTTTATATATCATTTGATAAGCATGAGGCATTTTTCTTTCTGTCCACTTGATTCAAGCTGTTTGGGGCTAGTCCACAGCAAAGCTGAAAGTTAGAACAGTAACAGCAGACTGATATAGCTTGAACTTTAATCCTAGATGTCAAGATAGTTTTCAATACTAGTCAATCTTCTGAAGTATTCATTATTATATTTTGTTCTCCTTTGTTACTGTTTCATTGCTGGGCCTTCATCTATTCCCAGATATTTATATATGTTCTCCTGTTCAAATTCCTACCTATTACATTCCCAGTCCAGGATGATATTTTCTTTGTGCTGCAGCTTTCGTGTGATAAAAGTTGTCTTTGCACATTTATCGAATCCTAATGTCATTCTTATATCATCTGAAAATTTAAAATTTTTATAATTGTGCTTTCAGATGCTCATCCAATCAGCTAAGCAGTTTTGAACTGTCAACAAAAAGTAGGTGAGAGGTCTTCAAACAAGATTGGTTTCTAGACATTAATCTGTAACCATAGCCTAGTCTAAAGATGTTTATGGTTTAAGAGTAAGACAAAACTGCAGGGGTGACTATCTCACAGTGAACCCCCTCCCCTTTGAATTTGTATCCTTGGGATAATAATTTGCCCTTTATCATGACTCAGCTGTAAAGTAGTTTGCCATTGTTTCATAGTCATGACTTGCATTGAATTACATTACAGTATAGAGTCATAGATTGTTACTAGGCTAATGACCCCGGGGCCCTTTCTAAACCTAGCCAAGTTTTCATGAAAAAATGTCATGTGTCAAAATAGGGCATTGAGGGACAGGCATTTATAAGCTACCTATGTCCATAAAGTACATGGGTGCCAGGCCCAGTGTAAATTTCCTGTTTCCCATCCACTGGTCTAGCTTGCACTTAAACTGGGTAATAAACAAATTCAGCTTCACATGGATGGGAAGCCTGTTCTATAGGAGGGGCAGTCTCTGAGACACAACTGTCTCTCCAGCATGTTCTGTTTAAGTCACAAACAAAATTCAGGTTCCAAGACCTTGTATTTCTGCTACTCTTTGACTTAGTGTGGGGTTTGTGCATGCCGTGTAAGCCAGCCACAGATCAGCCCTCAGCAATCTGTAAGAGACTGAGTAGAGGGAAAGGGCTTTAAGGCACTCTGCATAAGGCAGATTTGTTACACCTTGTATTCTTTTTGTAAGGAACCTCTGAGGTCACTCTAGTTGCTGCATATGCTTGGTCAGGTATGTACTAAAGGGAACATTGTACCGAGTGCTCTGATAACCCACAGACATTGCCAACATCCTAGCTGACAGGTTCAGTACAAACTTCTCCGCCCCCCCCCTCCCCACCAAAAGGGCAAATATCTATCCCAGCAAGAGTGCTGCTCCCCTGACATCTCAGATGCTCAGGTAAGAGCCGCCCTTTCCAAAGCAAAAAAACACAGCATCAATGGGACCAGACGGTGTCCCGGGCTGCGTCCTACATGAACTCCAAGAAGAGCTAAACCCAAACATAAAACTACTGTTCAATCTCAGCCTTACTACAGGATATGTACCCAAAGAGTGGCGTACAGCAACAGTGGTCCCTCTCCACAAAGGTGGTGCCTCAACGGATCCTGGAAACCATCGCCCATAAGCCTGACTAGCTTGGTCTGCAAAGCTATGGAAAGGATCATCATGGACCTCATAAAGATATTGGGGACCTACAGACACTGGATCCTACCCAGTTCAGCTTTAAGGGCAGATCCTGCCTCTTAAACCTGGTCGATTTCTTTGAAACAGTCACCAAGGCCATTGACGAGGGAAGGTGGTCCACACAGCCTACCTGGACCTCGCAAAAGCCTTCGATACAATACCCCACTCGGGCATTATAGATAAGCTCACCAGCTTAAATATAAACCCCTATGTCACTAGATGGGTTGCAAACTGGCTCAAGGACAGAACCCACATGGTTAGAATTGCTGGAGCCATGTCAGACTCCAAACCAGTTACAAGTGGTGTCCCACAAGGCTCAGTCCTGGGACCTCTCTTGTTCGGTATATATTTCTCGGAGGTACAGGCCAACACGGAAGGACTGTGGCTGACCAAGTTCGCAGATGACTGCAAACTGGCCATAATCGACTCTCCAGCCGACACAAGCATCCTCCAAAAGGGCCTCATAGAAACAGACAACTGGTGCCAGAGCCATGGCCTCAAGCTAAATGCCAAGAAGTGTATAGTCATCCCCTTTGGCAAAAACAAAGTGCCCACAAATTACCACATAGGTGGTAATCCATTAAGTACAGAAGAAGTAATTAGGGACCTGGGGACCCAAGTTGATAGCAATCTCTCATTTGACAACCACGTGGCCAAAGTGGTTAGAAAAACATTTTATATAGCCCACCTAATCATGAAGAGATTCACATCTAGATCAGGGGAGGTCATCATGCCTCTTTACTCATCCCTCATCAGGCCCATAATTGAATACAATGCCCCTTTTTGGGATGTACCTTACCAGACACCTGCAGCAACTGGAAAGACCCCAAAAGTACCTCACCAAGAGGATCAAAGGGCCCAAACAGATGCCATATGCTACCTGGTTAAAGAAACTCCAGCTCTACTCAGTGGCATACCGCCTGCTCAGAGGCGATCTGTGCCTGACGCATAAAGCCATGTCCAACCCGGAATTAATGGACATGCTGCACCTCAGAAAATCCAAATCCCATCGAGCTACGCGCTAGAGAGACTTGAACCTCAGCACTGAAATAAATAGGACATGCTGGAGGGACAGATTCATAACCCAGAGGCTCCCTTCACTCTGGAATAAAATCCCAGTCCAGGTTAGGCAGAGTCCCTCATTGACTCTCCAAGAGGAATCTTGATGAGTGGATGGGAGATCGTAGGTTTACCCCGGGTATCACTTCTGTGTCACTGTTAGACAGAGGCACAGTATACTAACCTCAAAAAAGGGCATAGCAAAATTAATTTAAAATGGGTGGCGAAAGCCAAACACACTCTGTCTAGGCTTATAAATGCCCTAGGGCAGATAGGCTAGTATGAACCTATGAACCTATAAGGGTGCAGTACAGTGGGATAATGACCTCTTTGGATCTGGATGTCATGCCCGTATTTATAAATTGCACAACATAAAAGGATTTCCACACCACTGGCCATATGGTGGTCAAAGGTAAGGCTACTGTCTACATGTGTACTCAGATCCCTGACAATTGGGTCAACTCTTAGAGGTTTATTATATCAACATGGTAATTAGCTGTGATGGTTGACTTCCAAAAGGGTACAATTATGCATTTCATAGCACTGAGTTTAAGACCATGACTTTAGCACCATTTGTTAGTCAGAGGTATCTGTTCTTGAAGAATGCTGGTGTCTGCAGGGGAGTCTGTGATAATCCCCAGTTTACAATAATCTGTAAACTACTGTCAACCATAAACCTTCAGCATTTGCTTCCACATCAGACAAATAGATGCCAAAAAAGGTGTGGGCCCAGTAACTAGCCCTGAGGAATCCACTAGTGACTGACCTCTTGGTGGAAGTGGTCTCGCCTATTTTGACCTCCTGGGTCCTATCAGTGAGCCAGTTGGTTATTCAGTGATTAATAAAAGGGTTTAAACCTAAATTATTGAGCTTACCTATAATGCTTTAGTGGGGCATTGTATCAAAAGCCTTGGCCAGGTCGATGTAAGCTGTGTGTACAGTCTTACCTTCATCCATTGCTTTGGTGACCCTCCTCAAAGTCCACCAGATTTAATAAGCATGCCCTTCCTTTAACAAAGCTGAACTGTGATGGGTCCAGCATTTTCAGGTTATCTTTGTCCTTATTTATGTCCATGATGGTTCTTTCCATGACCTTACATATGAGGCTGGTAAAATGTATGGGCCTGTAGTTTTCTGGATCAGTGGTTGGACCTTCTTTGTGCAGAGGAATGACTATAGGAATCTTCCTTGCACAAAGGATGTATCTTATACATCTGTAAGCATTCTATAATCTATAAAAGCAGAATGCTTTTGAATGCCTTTTTGTAATCTATCCATGTCATACTTAGATTCTTCCTTTTTTCAGCTTGCACTTATGGATTTGGTTAAGAATAGATGATATTTTGTTCCATAAGACTTTCTCTTATTACCTTTTTATTCTATTGCCATGACTAATTTTGTTCCAAATGGCTATAAAGTCTATATCAGTTCAATGTATAATTTATGTATGGTCATAGGTAGTTACTAGACTATTGGCCCAAGGGCCTAAGTAAACCTAACCAACAAGTTTCCCTGGCTTATGCCACCCAAGAAAGTTATTTTTCTGTGCCCCTGGTGAGCAGAGCCACATAAGTCATCCCCGGGGTGTATTTCCTATTTCCCATCCACTCATCAAGATTATTCTTAAAGAGTGCTAATGAGGAACTTTGCTTGACATAGATGGGTAGCTTGCCCCAGAGTATGGGAAGCCTCTGGGACAGGAATCTATCCCTCCAGCATGTCCTGTTTATTGTGGTGACAAGATTTAGGTCCCTAAAGCATTGTAGCTCAGAGGGATTGGGATTTCTTTAGGTATAGCATGTCCAGCAGCTCTGGGTTTGACATAGCTTTATATGTTAGGCAGAGATCACCTCGGAGCAGGTAGGTGGAGTAAAGCTGGAGTTTTGTTGAGATGGTCTGTGTAGGGCATCTGTTTGAGGCCAGTAATCCTCTTTGTGAGGTACTTCTGTGGCCTTTCCGGCTGCTGCAGATGTCTTGTGAGGTACATTCCAAAAGGGGCGTTGTACTCTATAATGAATCTGAGTGTCGAGTAGAGGGGAACAGTGACCTCTCTTTTTCCTGGATGAGAACCCTTTTGTGATGAGATGTGCCACATAGGATTTCCTGACTACTGTGGTGATGTGATTATCAAAGGAACAACTACTGTCCACCTGGGTCCCAAGATCTCTTATTACACATTTGGCATTAAGTAGACTGCCGCCTATGTGGTAGTGCATGGGTACAGAGTTTTTACCAAAGGGGATGACAATGCACTTTTTGGCATTGAGGTTGAGGCCATGTCTCTGACACCAGGCACCTGTCTCAGTGAGGCCCTTCTGTAAGATGTCCACATCATTTGGGGACTCTACTATGGCTCCTAGTTTGCAGTCGTCTGTGAGCTTCATTAGCCAAAGGCCTTCTGTGTTAGTCTGTACTTCAGAGAAGTAGATACTAAACAGGAGAGGTCCCAGGACTGAACCCTGTGGTACTCCACTTGTCACTGGTTTGAAGTCAGATTTGGAGTCTGCAACTTTTACAGTGTGGGTTCTGTTAGTGAGCCAGTTGGCAATCCATCCTGTGACGTAAGGATTTATACCTAGTTTAGTGAGTTTATCTATAATTCCAGAATGAGGGATGGTGTTGAAAGCCTCGGCGAGGCGAGGTCAAGATAGGCTGTGTGAACCACCTTGCCCTCATCTACAGCTTTGGTGACTTCCTCAAAGAAGCCAATCAGGTTCAGGAGGCATGATCTGCTTTTCACAAACCCAAACTGGGTGAGATCCAGAGTTTGGAGGTTACCAATGTCCTTGTTCGAGTTCCATGGCCTTACAGATCAGGCTCATCAAGCTAATAGGGCGATAGTTCCCAGGATCAGTGGTGGCTACCCCTTTGGGGAGTGGGAGAACTGTTGCTGTGTGCCATTCAGTGGGCACAAAGCCTGATGTGAGGCTATGATTGAACTTGGTGCTTAGGTGGGGAGCCAGTTTGTGTAAACCACAGCCTGTGATGTTGTCTGGTCCCATGGATGCTGTGTTTTTGGCTTTAGAGAGTACAGCTTTTACCTGCGTAGTTGTGATTACAGGGACTCTGCATTCTTCCTGTATAGACATGGCTCTTTTAGGGGGTGAGAGGGGGTAAAGTTAGCACTGAACCTATATGCCAGGATGTTGGCAATATCAGTTGGGTCTGTAATTTTTGTGCCATTGTGCTGTAACTCAGAGCAGATCTGGGTGTTGCCATTGAGATTCCTGACATAGCTATAGAATGCTTTGTGGTTGTCCTTAGAATCAGTCGCAATTTTGTTTTCATAGCTAGATTTGGAGGATCTTATAAGGGATCTTAGCTTCTTACTGAGGCTGATCAGGGAGCTCCTCCTCTCATGGGATTTTACTCTTTTGCAACAGTTTCTTCCTTCTGTTGTAGAGTTTATTTTTGGCAGGGGACTACCAGATTGGCTTCCTTTTTTTGGAGGATAGCGTCTTGGTTCTGTTCAGGATAGCACGATCCATGCACTCATGTAAGTGCTTATAGAGTACATTTGTGTAGGATTCAGCAGTCGTAACTGTATTGTCCATCTGCATGGGTGTCATGAAGTTTGCCATTTCTGTCTGAAGAAGCATGAAGTTGGCTTTGGAGAAATTTTTTACCGTGGTTTCCTTAATGGGGGGTGGGATGTGGATATCTAGGGTGATTAGCTTATGGTCAGATCTGACTGATGAGGAGTTGACTTCAGGTGTGGAACACCGGTCACTCATGTTGGTAATTACTAGGTCTAGGATATTGTTGCCCCTGGTGGGGGGTGTGGATAAGTTGATCCCAGGGCATTGGAATTTATGAATTCCAGAAAGCGCTGGGCAAAGGAGTTGGTACATAAGTAGTTTTCCCAGTTAATGGTGGGGTAGTTGAAATCGCCCATTATTAGAGTGTTTGGGTGAACTGTAATATTTTCCAGTATATCAAGAAAAGAAGAGTGGGAATCCTGGGGCATGGTGGGGGATCTGTAGCAAGCTACAATTTGGATTGCAGTTTTGCCCAGGGTTAATTGCACTTGGATAACTTCAGATGCGTTATGCTGAACAACTAGCCTGGAGGTGTGGATATCCTTAATGAATATGGACACACCTCTGCCTTTGGTGTTCCGGTCCAGGTTAGATGGCCGAAAAGTGTGGTATGAGTTATAGCCTGGTAATGCAGGGCTGCACTCTGGAGCCTTGAACCAGGTCTCTGTCACTGCACAGATATCTATGTTCTCCATTTTAAGGAGTGCCTCGAGAGAGTGCATTTTGAGATTTAGACTTCTAGCATTGAGTAGCATTACCCTCAGTTTTTGCTTGCCTGTTCCTGTTATGGTGGTGAAGGCAAGTTCTTAGTCTGTATTTCTTAGGATGTCTTAAGAAGGATTTGTTTTTTTTCTGTTAACCAGGGTGGTGTCTGGGATATGTACAAGTAATTTTTACTCTAGACCACATCTTTGTGTAAAGATGTTAGTACTTTTACACAGAAGTTAGGTACTGCATCTGGACCCAGAGTTTTCCATTTAGAAACTTTTCATAAATTAGTTTTAATTCTTCTGGCTGTTTCCTTCAATATCCTCTATATTAGAATGCATTATACTGTTACTTTAATTCTTCTGTCCATTCATCATATTTTGCTAAACAGTGTCTTCAGAAATACTTCCCCAAAATGTGTCCATTTCTTTTTTTATAGTATTTCTATGCTTTTGTTTTTTCTGAAGCCAATCAGGTTCAGGAGGCATGATCTGCTTTTCACAAACCCAAACTGGGTGAGATCCAGAGTTTGGAGGTTACCAATGTCCTTGTTCGAGTTCCATGGCCTTACAGATCAGGCTCGTCAAGCTAATAGGGCGATAGTTCCCAGGATCAGTGGTGGCTACCCCTTTGGGGAGTGGGAGAACTGTTGCTGTGTGCCATTCAGTGGGCACAAAGCCTGATGTGAGGCTATGATTGAACTTGGTGCTTAGGTGGGGAGCCAGTTTGTGTAAACCACAGCCTGTGATGTTGTCTGGTCCCATGGATGCTGTGTTTTTGGCTTTAGAGAGTACAGCTTTTACCTGCGTAGTTGTGATTACAGGGACTCTGCATTCTTCCTGTATAGACATGGCTCTTTTAGGGGGTGAGAGGGGGTAAAGTTAGCACTGAACCTATATGCCAGGATGTTGGCAATATCAGTTGGGTCTGTAATTTTTGTGCCATTGTGCTGTAACTCAGAGCAGATCTGGGTGTTGCCATTGAGATTCCTGACATAGCTATAGAATGCTTTGTGGTTGTCCTTAGAATCAGTCGCAATTTTGTTTTCATAGCTAGATTTGGAGGATCTTATAAGGGATCTTAGCTTCTTACTGAGGCTGATCAGGGAGCTCCTCCTCTCATGGGATTTTACTCTTTTGCAACAGTTTCTTCCTTCTGTTGTAGAGTTTATTTTTGGCAGGGGACTACCAGATTGGCTTCCTTTTTGGAGGATAGCGTCTTGGTTCTGTTCAGGATAGCACGATCCATGCACTCATGTAAGTGCTTATAGAGTACATTTGTGTAGGATTCAGCAGTCGTAACTGTATTGTCCATCTGCATGGGTGTCATGAAGTTTGCCATTTCTGTCTGAAGAAGCATGAAGTTGGCTTTGGAGAAATTTTTTACCGTGGTTTCCTTAATGGGGGGTGGGATGTGGATATCTAGGGTGATTAGCTTATGGTCAGATCTGACTGATGAGGAGTTGACTTCAGGTGTGGAACACCGGTCACTCATGTTGGTAATTACTAGGTCTAGGATATTGTTGCCCCTGGTGGGGGGTGTGCATAAGTTGATCCCAGGGCATTGGAATTTATGAATTCCAGAAAGCGCTGGGCAAAGGAGTTGGTACATAAGTAGTTTTCCCAGTTAATGGTGGGGTAGTTGAAATCGCCCATTATTAGAGTGTTTGGGTGAACTGTAATATTTTCCAGTATATCAAGAAAAGAAGAGTGGGAATCCTGGGGCATGGTGGGGGATCTGTAGCAAGCTACAATTTGGATTGCAGTTTTGCCCAGGGTTAATTGCACTTGGATAACTTCAGATGCGTTATGCTGAACAACTAGCCTGGAGGTGTGGATATCCTTAATGAATATGGACACACCTCTGCCTTTGGTGTTCCGGTCCAGGTTAGATGGCGAAAAGTGTGGTATGAGTTATAGCCTGGTAATGCAGGGCTGCACTCTGGAGCCTTGAACCAGGTCTCTGTCACTGCACAGATATCTATGTTCTCCATTTTAAGGAGTGCCTCGAGAGAGTGCATTTTGAGATTTAGACTTCTAGCATTGAGTAGCATTACCCTCAGTTTTTGCTTGCCTGTTCCTGTTATGGTGGTGAAGGCAAGTTCTTAGTCTGTATTTCTTAGGATGTCTTAAGAAGGATTTGTTTTTTTTCTGTTAACCAGGGTGGTGTCTGGGATATGTACAAGTAATTTTTACTCTAGACCACATCTTTGTGTAAAGATGTTAGTACTTTTACACAGAAGTTAGGTACTGCATCTGGACCCAGAGTTTTCCATTTAGAAACTTTTCATAAATTAGTTTTAATTCTTCTGGCTGTTTCCTTCAATATCCTCTATATTAGAATGCATTATACTGTTACTTTAATTCTTCTGTCCATTCATCATATTTTGCTAAACAGTGTCTTCAGAAATACTTCCCCAAAATGTGTCCATTTCTTTTTTTATAGTATTTCTATGCTTTTGTTTTTTCTGAATTCTCTAAAACCTTTTTGGGTCATCAATGAATTGTTAGGTTTTTTTTGTACTTTTCCCTTTATTAATCTGCATACCTTCTATGCTTTTCAGCTTGTGCTAAGTTTTTAAGTTTATTATTGGAAAAAATGTATGATAAATCCTGATCTGTTTTGATGTTGTGTGATGCTTTTGCCACATATATCCTTATAAGATTTTTTGATCTGTTCCCTTTTCTGTATTCTTCTAACTGTGATGCTTGTCTTGGTTGCTTTATAGTATTTTCTGATATTTGTTCACATCTTCATGCGTTACTCTGTTTTTAGTAAAGCTTTATGTATTTTTAATTTTGCTGCATAGTATATCCTGTTTATTTCTGAATTATCATATACATTTCTCTTAACAGTTCTATGTACTGTGTTCACCTGTTTTACCAGTTTCTTATAATGTGATGGGTCTTATTCACTTTCTGTAATCTATTTCTTTCATCTCTCCTGATATCTGTCCTCTAATTCAAGCAGGTCTTCTCTTGGATCATTTGCTTGACTGATTACATAGTATTTTTTCTGCCCTTTCCCATGCTGTGCAATTCTATCAGGACTTTCATACGAGTCTCCTAGACAAGGTGCACCTGTGTGACTGTGCCGGCATGTGCCTGTGTCTTTGTGTGACTGTGTGCATGTGACTGTTTACACTCGTGTCTGTCTGAAAAACAGCTTAGTTAAGTCTCCATTTCTGTTAAATTAGCACTAGAAGATACTGTCCTCATACTAAGGTGAGCTAAATCCTGGGGAGTCGATGACCACTCTGGAGTTGACAGTGTACAGCTTTGTCTGTAAAGTTTAATTTCTTCAAGTCTTTTGGGTTTTGAATACCATGATGGGAATGGACCCCATTCCTAAGTTAAAGTATAATTAAAGTTTGTGAAATTAGTATTGTTTCAGGTTTTGTTAGTCAAAAGTGCTCTTTGCAGCACCTGCAATGTGCCCAGAATTGACTCCTCATGCAATTCATATGAAGTTACATTTGTCGGTTGCATATCTAAATACAACTGTAGATTCTTTTTTATTAGACTCATTACTCCGACTGCTATTGGAACTGTCTGGGTATCCTTCCACATTGCCCTCATTTCTACCTGCAAATCCTGATATTTTCATGACTTTGTCTCTCTGTATTTAAGCTACTGTAATCAAATGGAAGTAGCAATTTCGGTGATCCATGCCACTTGTCTTTTCATGGACTACTAGATCTGTTTTTCTTGCATCTGTTTTTTGAACTGTTGGTAGTGTGGTGGGTGATCCCATGTAATATAAGCTTCATCATTCTGTATAATGCTTTGTGGCTTACATTTCCAATACTTCTCACCTCCTTCAATATTGTAATGTTTGCACAATCTCCAGTGCAACAATCTTGCCACATTATTATGCCTTTCAGTATACAGGCCCTCTGCCATTAATATATCACACCCAGCAACAAGGTGTGTGACAGTTTCCAGTTCTGTTTTACAAAACCTGCATTTGCATATTTCTCCCACATGTTCAATAGACTTTGTAAACCAACTTGTATGAAATTCACTATCCTGGGCTGCCAATATCAGCCTTTCATCTTTGGTTTAAATGCACCTCTCCTTAACCATCCCTGGGTCAGATCCTGATCAACGTGAGGATGGTCCAGTAGTTTTCTGTACTTGCAACTATATTTATTCCCTTTTCACATTTCTTGCCTTCTCATCTGATCCTTCTTATACTCTTTTGTTTGGCACATTCAGTTGTTGCCTGATTTTTGTCTACTTCTGGTTTGATTTCCATTCCGACTTGGTACAGATATGCATCTGCTGAAGTCATCTTAGACTTGTTCTCTTCATCTTTCCAAATTTTTACTAAGTTTGGGCCTGGTAACAAGTATAGGTCATAAAATGAGACTGTAATAAGCACTGGCAGTAATCTCTTAAGGCCAATCATCCTCTTGCATACATAATTTAGAGGCAGTGGTGTGGATTTCAGCTCTGCAACCCCCTGCTAGCCATAAGAGTGGCACTGGCCTACTCTAAGCTGATTTGATATAAACTATTCTTGGGCAAACAATGCTGAAGTCTTTGCAGGACGAAGATAGTTTGGATGTTGTGACCGTCAAGTAATGAAGGACTTGTAATGTTAAAATGCAACAATTGTCTTAAATGTGTTGAATCATGGTTGTGATTAAATGTTTGCAATATCAAAAGGAATGTTTCCCTTTCTGTTTCCCCCTTTCTCTGAGTGTTTGGCCATGGCAGAATCATAACTGTAACAGGTTATAAGCTGTGGATACAAGGGCTATCAAATACTGGTGGATTTGTAGTGATAACAATTTGTAGTAGCTCATTTAATTTGGGATTAAATGATGTGATACAATACTAAACGGAGGAGGATTTATGTTTGCTTTTTCATGCGATGGTGATGGACCACACTGTAGTAAATGTGAGGGTTTATAATATCAAAAAATAACTGGGACAAAAAGGGGGTAACAGCAGAAATGGTAGTATGTAGGGGGCCTGATCAAACAATACTAAGATGGTGATGAGTCCAGTTGTGCCAGAATAGTGAAAGTCATACAAACCTCAAAGGTGCTAATAACATTTGTATTTGTGTACAGTGTTTTACAGTTTATTATTCTAGTTATATTTGAACAATATTAATGTAAACAATGTAACAGAATTTGAGAAAAGTATTTGATTACTGGTTTATGGCAACAGCTTAAATGACTTTAATTGGACCCCCATATGATTCATCATTTAAGGGAACAATTATGGCACAGTATAAAGTGTCAGAATTGGGTTTAGTTTAGAAAAATGTGATATTAGCTCCCCTAACTATAATGGGACAATAGGTATATTTTGGCAAAAGACAAGACTTTCATGCTTGAGATGGATAAACTTAAGAGGGATTTGATTATACGAGATGAAAATTTTGAACCACATGATATTAATGGATTGCTGTGCCCACTTTTGCTGAAATGCCATAGGTTGATGGTGGAGTTTTTAAATTTATTTACATTCAGTGCAGATATCCTGTCATTTTATAGTTTGTTTACCCGGTCATTGATTTTTTTTTGTCAGGGAACTAATTGGTAAATGGAAATGTCCACACCTGTCCACCCTAAATCTAATGTTAAATTCAGTGAAAAACTCTGTGGTAGAACTCCTTGGCTAATAACATATATAATAAAAGGAAAATAAAATGTAAGAAATACCCATTCCTCTATCTCAACACCACACTGAAACATGCCAGCAATCAACCTGAGGACTATTAGAAGATGTAAAGCAGATTATAAGATTGCAGCAGATACCAAAGAAAACTACAAATCTATCTTCAGTTATGTCTGGAAATTAAAGAACATCCAACGATGCACTGAGCTCATCCAAAATATCACACATTCCAATGCCAGACCTATAATGCTAACTTTACCCCAGCTGCTCGCATTGTTGCCCCTAATAGCCCTAAAAATTTAGCTCGCCCTTAATGGCCCTAAAAATTGAGTTCCCCCTAAATCATCTTACAAGTCTTAGGATCCCTGTCAAAGACTAAATAAAACTTGTATAAGAGCAGATAACATACCAGGCTGCATAACTCAACCTTTTAGCACAAGAAATCTGGACAAAGCCTAAAATGTTGGGGTGGAAGCAAAGGTAAAAAAATGGGGACATATTTAAATATTGCTCTTACAAAACTAAAAAAAAATTCTAGAATAACAGGATTAGTGTTAGCATGTATCTGCTGAAAGATATAAAATTTGAAACTCAGATGTATGCCATTATTTACGGACTGCAGTCCTCAGTGATTTACCAGAAAAACACAAATTTTATGAGGAGCAGACCAAAAATGAGGCAAAAATCTGGACATTTTTCAAAAGTTTGGACAGTTGAGAAGTGTGCCAAGTATGCAGTACCTGAATCTCTACTTAAACTGTTCGACCTCAGGGTACCAACATGATTTGGTCCTAATGCCTGGAGGACAGCCACTGTGACTCCCCTACATATGGGGAGCCACTCTACAGACTCGGGTAATTATAGACCCATCAGCCTCAACCTTGTATGAAAAGGCATGGAATGTAATAGCAGAACTCATTTATGTTGACACAGGCAACATAACTGATCTAGACCCCAGTAGGCTTAGCTTGTGAAGGGGAGGCATACCTCTCAACCTGTTAATGCAAAAAATCTGGACCAAGCTTGACAAAATGGGAGTACAAATAGGGACATATTTTAAATACTGCTCTTATAAACTTAGAAAGTTGCTAAAGTAACAGGATTTGTTTTAATATACATTTTCTGAAGGATTTGAAGTCTGAAACTCAAATGTATGTCATTATTTAGTGACTTCAATATTGATAATTCCTGTGATTTGCCAGGAAAAAAGAGGAACAGGCCAAAAATCTGGACAGTCTGCGAAAATCTGTACAGTTAAGAGGTATGAGGGGAGGTCCTGTGTCGTGAATCTAGTAAACTTCTTTGAAATGATTAGAGGCTGTGGACCATGTTCACTCCATGCTTCTGGCTTATCATAACTTGGCCAGGGCTTTTAAATCTATCCGTCATGCTGTTATTCTTGAAAAATTAGGCAAACGTAATGTAAGGCTCTGCTTTGTTCTCCTGATTTCAATTGCCTAGCCAACAGATTCCAAGATATGAAATTGATGGTTTGCTCTTTGAATGTAGAATTGGTAATAGTGGGCTACTACAATGTTCTGCATTTATTTTGCAGACATCCAAGCGTGGATGACCAACTTAGCTGATGACTTCAAGTTGAGTACTGTTACCTGCTCATGCACTGATATTAAACTGATCCAAAAAGGGTTTGGAATATGCACACACCTGATGTACTGGAAATGGTCTCAAGTCAAATGCAAAGAAAAGTGCAGAGCAGTAGTATTTGGCAAAAAGCTGCTTCAGCCTCATACAAGTGTACTCCTCTTAAGGCACACAAGATACCTGGTACCTGGGTACTTGTATACATAACTCCCTCAGCTGTCATGTTTGTACCATATTCAGGAAATTCTATCTGTTCCAATCAGTTTCTCAGAGAATATCTCCAACATCCAAATAAATTTATCACAGTACTCCTCAGTCAAACTTATCATTGAATATAGTGCCCCTGTGGTTTGTACAAACCCAAGCATTTCACTCAGCTGGAAAGGCCCCAATAATTTTTAAAAAAGAAAATTAAAGGCCTTCAGTCCTTCAACTGTCCTTATTAGCACAACTCTCCTTATACTCTGCCTTTAAGCTGCTCCAAGTTGACCTGTGCCTCACTTTAGAGGCCACGAAAGACCCAGTCCTGTTTAGCCTCTACAAATACTGTTACTAGGGACTTAAATCTACACCCCTAAATAAATTAGACTTGCTGGAGTGATGGGGCCTTCTGCACTGAGTTTAACAGCTTGCATGCTTTCATTGCCCAAAACACTCAGCATGAAAAAAGTATTAGGACAATGGAAGTACTGGGGAAGAAAAACGTGAAGTCACCGAACAAATACTGTGAAAGAGATATTTAATTGAAAAGATTAACAGTGTTATTCATTAAATATTAGTGTTGTCAGAATGTCTGCTCTGTGACTCTTTTTTGTTGTCTTGGGTAGTGTCAAGTTTACAACACACACACACACACACACACACACACACACACACACACACACACACACACACACACACACACACACACAAAATGCCTAGTTCCCTATGCTAATAAAGTACATGTAATGTTTAAAGGGATATAAACCAATGTGGGTTTATGAAGGGTCACCCTACATTCTTTATGGCTTTTACAAATGTTTTGGCCTAACTACTGTAGCAGTCCGTCTGTACCCATCTAAAGCATTGACCACCTCATGAAAGAATACTTTGCTCTGTTGCTCACTCAAAATCAGTCCATACCAGATGAGAGAACAGACAGGTGACTTAAAGATAGGGTACAACAAGTTACCATCCGGGGTAAAAACTCTCCGTGGAAAACAATAAATCCTTGTGATACACCAGAAGTTTTCTGAGTTCTGCAATATTTAATTTTGTATTTTCTATATTCTGACAGCATAAACAATTCTGGGTCTCAAAATATGTGGATGATTGTGAAGTCAGTGTTGCAATTGCAACATTGAAGGGTGTAGATCTGAATGTCCTTCTGTTCTGTATTCATACACAGACATCTGGGTTAGGTCTAATATTTAACTGATAAGAGCAAAGTCATGTTTTTGGGGGAATAGCTGCGGAGAGCAAGATTACTTTGAAAGGTTTTGGCTTGTGTTTAACACACGTAAAGGACCTTGGGTTTGTAATGAATTGCATGTTTAGCTTTTAAGGCACGTACATTAAACATAAAGTATCAGGATATGATTGTTTAGACTAATATCTTCAGGAGACTGTACAATACTATATATGTAAATCTGCTTTTGACCTATATTGTTTGACCCATTGAAAATTACTCCCATTTCTGTGCTTATACTGTAACAGACATTTATCTTTTACAGAGAATTCAAAGAAAGGTCACTGTTTAGAAATGCATAATGCCTGCACAGTCCTTTATTCATAAAGACTGCACATTACCTTATACTTAAGCAATTCAACTACTGTATCACTACATGGTACAAAAACACCAGTCTGTAAGCAGTCTCACTGGCAAAGTTTGCATGCAAATCTTATCAGTACAGGCACATGGCCAATACAAATTAGCCATTTGCTGTACAGCAAAAACTTTTGCTCACACAAGAATAGCCTAATAGTGTGATTCAAATAATATCTCTACCATACTATATGGGTGCATAGTGAAAAATGTGTACAATATCATTTGATGTACATGCCCTCCTATGGCAGGAGTGGAGATGTTTTCATTATAGGGGGCAAGTACTGCAAAAGTTGTCTGTGTGTCTGCCCATGGATAGGTATGTGTGCACATTGGTGGATGTGTCCATGTGTATGCATGGGCCCAATTGCATTTGTCTGACTGCAAGTATGCAGGTGTGATGTATATATGTGTATTTATGTTAGTAGATGTTTATGCAAATTGCATGGGTTGATATGGGGAACACTAGTGCAGTTAGCACTGACTCAACTAATGTTTGACTCGGACATAATGAACCACGAATGAGACGCCCAATGTGGATTTATCATTTAGTTGACAGTTGACATTTGGCACAGAGGGTTAAGACTGACCGCTGCAGTGTTGTGGTACAAGGCTTGATTCCTTCAACCCTCACTTGACTACGGTGTGACCTTGAGTAAGTCACTTAAGCAGATATTGCTGTCGAGTTGCCCCTGAAAAGGGACTGCATATCCAGTGCACCTACCTGGTTAACGGATGATTCTTCTCATCATGTCTCTGAATTGCTAAATATTGCTGTTGTGCTACTGGGCTCATAGGTGTCACCCAGATAGCACCGTCAACAATGCTTATGAATCCTGACGTTTCCCAAGTGCACGCCATCACTGAGGGAGTTAACAAACAATGAAAGTATAGAGAAACTGGACTTGTACTATAAGCTACAACCTAAAATGGTAAAATTATGCATGGCTTATAGGCCTAGACAATTGCTAAGGATCATTCACAGACCAGAAATGTTTGTTTTGGAATGCTAGATCTCAAAGTTGTAAACAGTCTGTAGTCAAATAACTAAGGAAGGGGATAGATTCCTTACATAGCAGATTCCATTACAGTGGAACAAACTTTCTATTGATATCAGGTATGCTTCTTTAGAAATATTTAAGACATTATTAGACAGCTGGTTTGGTTTAAGAAACTATGGTTACAGTATTTTCTTGACACCTTTTGGGCCTAAAACACAGTTAAGACCATTGTGAAACTATTAAGTGTAAAGTTCCAGGGATCTCATTCAGAGTATTGACTTTCTATAAAGTCAAACTTTATATGGTCAAACCCATATTATATACATTGTGGAACGATTTGTACTTGGATAGTGATACAGTGGGGATAGTGGAGTTTATCTTCCCATTAGAGTGCAATCTGAGTTTGTATATATGTATAATTAACAGGGGATGTTGCAGGCAGGGATGTTGCTCTTCTGCAAAATTAATGTGTTTAATAGTTGCCAGTGTTACAGAATATTGATCATATAGGTTAGACCATATGTAGTTCGATATGGAAAGTCAATATTCTGAATGAAAGTCCCCAGACCAAGACGAAAAGGTCTAGTGGTTCTTTGAATGGAAAACATTACCAAATAACTCAGTCCGGGAACTACTTTGCCACAGGCTAGTAATGCTTGAGGTTTGTAGATCCTAAGAGATGGTGGTTATAAACCGGGACGTAGCAATTATCAATGTGGTCCCGTTTCAGACTTGGCCTGGGAGCACTGTCTTAAGTGACTTGTTCAGGGACATGCAGTAAACAAATGGATGCTGTGTTAATCAAACCCATGACTGCTAATCCCCTCTGAGGAAGGGGTTAGGGTGCAAAAGTTGTAAGAAAGGGTGGCTGCTAGCCTTCATAGTGGGCACTGAGGAATGTGACATTGGGGGTGTTGCAGCCATAGTTTAGTTATTTATTAACTTACCTTGATGACTATTACATTCTTTAGGCTGCCATTTGGCATCACTCCTATTTTATGATAAGGAATCCAATATGACCGCCAGTTACATTTTTATTATGGAGAAATCTACTAAAATTTACTTGAACTCAGTTGCACAGTTTTTGTTCCCATACCTGCCAGGATACAAACATACCTCTCAACTTCTTAGAACAAGAAATTTGGAAAAATATATAAATAATGGGGGAAGAAAGTGCCAAAAATGGGTACAGTACAATTTTAAATATTGCCCATACAAACTTAGAACAGTGGGCTTTGCATTAACATGGATTTTCTGAAAGGTATGAAGTCAAACTCAAATGCCTGTCATTATTTTTTGACTTCAATCGTCAATTTGCCACAAATACAAAATGTTGTGAGAAACAGAAGCAAAAAAAAAAATCTGGACATTCTGTGAAAATCTGGACAGTTGAGAGGCACGCCTACAAACCTCTTACAATCAGACAGGAGCCCACTTGATCCTCTGTGATGGGGAGTCCTTCATAGCCACGGAAGTGACTTGCATTATAGCCACCGGGGGGGGCATCATTTAGGCATCCATGAGTGTTGCTTGCATTCTCATCAACATTCCAGCTCTGTAGCTGGGTGGGAGAGATGGTGAGCACACTGTTTCACAATAGTTCCCAATGTCACATTCCTCAGTGCCCACTATGAAGGCTAGCAGCCACCCTTTCTTACAACTTTTGCACCCTAACCCCTTCCTCAGAGGGGATTGGTGCATTCTGTAGCTAGCTCCCACACATCTCCTGCAGGATGCTGTTAAAAAGAAACCAGGAGGTGGTTAGTCTAATGTGACCCTGTCTAAACCCATGTTTGTTTTAAGAGAACTGCAGTTGTTATAGGAAACCACTGATTTCTGAGGCACTATCCTTTTTAAAGATTTCTGCAAGATGACACAGAAGCAGGTTAGTCTGAGGCTAAAGAGGAATGTGAGGAGTTCAGAATAGGTATAATAAAGGCATATTTTCAGATTTGGAGAATACCATAGCCAAAATGTAAGCTGCAGATGGAGGCCTACGCAGATGTCAACAATGTTTTAGAAATCCAGGGCATGATATCAACATACTTAATTTCCAGATTGGCTGAGGCCCATGGGTTCAGCACAACAACTGGCTTGCTGTATGAAGTTGCAACCTGTCCCTTTTTAAAATAAGGCCGATAAGTAAAGTGCTCTTTCAACTACAGCTTCAGACAGCAGTCTAATTTTATGTTGAATCCTGTTCCTTTATCTTACATTCTAAAGTTCCAAAAATTTGTGCTTGTTCTTAATGTACTGTCTATCCTCACTTACTTGGGTTTTGAATTTATGAATTATCACAGAATAATCTGTTTTATGCAAGCTGTGTAGGCTGTTATGAGATTATTAAGCCAGTTGGATAAATGACAAAACATCCCCTACAGTGTGTGAATCACCTCATCACTTTCCACAAAAGGAACTCATTGTTACAACATCGGTGACTACACTTTGGTACTACTGAAACCCCCCACCCATGCTGTGCAGCAACGAAACTTAATTTTAATAAGTTATAAAATAATAAGCATCCCTTTTAATACT
The DNA here is from genome assembly GCF_019279795.1 of Protopterus annectens. Classification (NCBI taxonomy): domain Eukaryota; kingdom Metazoa; phylum Chordata; order Ceratodontiformes; family Protopteridae; genus Protopterus; species Protopterus annectens. The sequence goes on from NC_056750.1 coordinate 262,300,088, forward strand.
GCATGGCAGATACACTGCCTTCCCTACATGGGACTGATATCATAGTACAGGGGAAGAGATTTGTAACTGAAAGACCTGCTGTGGTAGAGTTTAATCAAATCTGGAATGGAAACTGCTCTTAAAAGGGATAATTGGTAGAGCATATAACATATTGCATGATAACTATAGGAGTCAATCAGAAGTTAGAAAATATTAAGAGGAGACTAGAAAAGCAATGTATGAGGGAGAAATTGGAGGACATGTATATGGCTCCAAGTATGGAACAAAGACCAGATGGTTTAGACGTTTTGCTTGGATGTTTTTGCATAGGTATTTTTATACCCCAAGCAGACTTCAAAGAATTTTTAATCAGGTAGACAGCAAATGTTGGAGGTGCGATGATAAAGAAGTAACTGGGAACATGTTTTGGGGAGTATAAAGTTGACAGATTTTAATAATGCTCTCCAGAGTGCTCTGTCAAATATTGGCAGAGCAAATGACTTTAAAAATAGGATTTTTTTTGAGCTGAGACAGAGGATCTGAATTGCCTAGACATAGTAAGGTCTTAATTCTACTGGCAGCCATAAAACAATTGCTAGAAAATGGAAATGAAAATCTAAATCAACTGTATTTGAAGTATTGAATATTGTAAGAGATGTAAAAGAACTGGGAGTGGGGTCTTTAGGAAAAGGAAGGAGCAAATTACATACGGATTTTTGGGAACAATATATGCAGAATAATGTTTAGTAGGAGTGAGGTTTAAGGGAAGGCAGGAAATGGAATTGAATGAATGCATAATGTTGGACTGAATGACAGTTATAAAGAAAGAAAATGTAATTTATGTGAATGGAAAAAATATTTGTATTCTTACTGTGTGCCTATGTGTTACGTGATAAATTAATAAAGATATTTAAGAAATATCTGCATGGCAGACAATCATTAAAATACTAAGTTGTCATCTTAAAAAATGCACTAAGGTAGTGCACATAAACTTATGCACTAATTGCTTTTCCAAAATGCCTCCAATTTCCTTCACAGCCATTGCGTTAATTGTGCAACACATGACACAATGAAATATCCAAAAAAGAAAGCATGACATTTAAAATCAGTAAGCCCTTTTCAAGTATGACTTAAAATGCATGACATAGCTTAGAAATATCTAGATCCCCGATCCTAAGTTTTTAGAAAAATGAGTTAAGAAAAGTAATGCATCTTTTTTTTTTTCCCCAAGAGACAGGATAACCTTAAACCTAAACTCTGTTTATTTATAATGGCTAACTTCACTATTTTTGTCCTGGTTGCATTAAGAATTCCCATTGACAAGCACAGAATATTGTAAATTCCAACTAACATTTACATGTGCGTTATGACTTTTTCCCCTAAACTAAAAGAAAAATACACTAAAGGACCTGGAGGAACTTGATAAACTAACATGAGACTGTATGGCTTTAGGGACCGGGCTGTTAAACAGTAGGCCAGTCCCTAGCTTCAAGGACCAGGCTGTTAAACAGTAGGCCACTCCCTAGCTTCAAGGACCACGCTCTTAGTACGCCAATCCCTAGGCACTTCCCTGTTTGACGAACAATTCACTTTGTGAGTACTCAGGCAGGAAAAAGAGGTCGGAATAAAAACAGTTATCTTTACTTTGAGTACTGTGTATGTTTTTTTTAAGTAAAGTTATAATATGTATTAGGCTACTTTACACTTTAGGAATTAAATATGTAACCATTTCTTAGGCAAATATCTGCTAGAGTAGGGGTTGAGAAGCTTCAGAAGTCTGTAGATTTTCTGATCTCAGTTGTAATATTTACATATTAGGCAGGCCCCTTATAGGGTGCCTGAGAGAGTCAGACAGACTCTGAGGGAGGAGGTACAGGAGATGTTGGAACTAGTGGCGATTCAAGAGTCCAACATCCCCTGGGCCTCCCCAGCGGTGCTGGTGACAAAGAAGGATGGCAGCACCAGGTTCTGTGTGGACTATAGGAAATTAAATTGTCACAGAGTCAGATGCTTACCCCATGCCTAGGACAGATGAGGCCCTGGAGCAGCTGGGTGGGGCTAAGTATCTTACAACCATTGATCTTACCAAGGGTTACTGGCAGGTGCCCTTGACTCCCAGTGCTACAGAGAAGTCAGCTTTTGTGACTCCATTTGGCTTGTATGAGTTCACAAAGATGCCATTTGGAATGAAGAATGCCCCAGCGACTTTACAGAGGCTGGTAGATCTTATCCTAGCAGGAGCAGGAGGGTTTCCCCTTGCTTACCTAGATGATATTGCCATCTACAGCCATTCCTAGCCAGAGCATCTTCAGCATGTCAGGAAGGTGCTGGGCAGACTACATAGGGCAAGGTTGACCATTAAGCCAAGCAACTGAGATCAGAAAAGCTACAGACTACAAAAATGATAAATGTAAAACATGAGAACCACACCATCACACTAGATCACTAAGAAACACTGTATTGAGGACACAGTCAAGATACCAAGAAGCAGGGAAAAATGTACACGTTACCCACATGTTCACTTCTCCTTTTTCTATCCTCGACTGCTATATTTTAAGTTTGGGGAATAATTAAAAAATGCAGGAAATATAAGGGTAGATTGTACTGTTTCAGGGCAAAGTTTTACAAATTTATCTGGATACCATGTTGAAATCATGGACCTCAGTCAATTAAAAACTAGATTATGGAGCGTGTCTTTAAACTGTGCTCTATCTATGCTAAAGGGAAAGCAATGGCAAGAAAAAGCTTTTCATTTAGTTTTCAGCAATCGTTATTTTGCTTCCGGCTATAAATACTACCATACAGTTCTTTAAATGCCCCCTTATAATTTACAAAATCTATATACTAGATGCGCATTTTCTGCTTATTTACTAGAAAAGCTCACCTAGACTCTGTCCTAGATTGCTGTGAAAGAAAGGTTAGTTTTAGCTTTCTTGTATTTTATGTTGCTTTATTGTTTTCTGTTTTGTATATTGTGCTTTATTTTCTTTACACTGTTACTCATGCTCTGATTTTAATTGCATACTTAAACCAGGAAAGAGACCACAGCTGTCTCTTGAGTGACACGGAAATTAAATTTTCATCCACCCTCCGTCCCTGGTGCTGTTGTGTTTTTAAACTCCACTGTCTTTCTAGTTGCCTGCCTCCATATTAATTTGACCACCTATTTCCTTCCCTCTCCTCTTTTACTGGCTATTGTTAGTAAGCACAAAATTATAATTTTGTGAAATCACTCCACTTCAGCTATTGAAATTTATTGGTCATCCCACTGTATCCCATAGAGCCAGAATACAAAGTGCCCACCCCTTCCAACTTATCTTGCTCATTTAAAATGAGTGTCTCTCCATTTAGATAGCTAAAGCTTAAGTTACCCCATCTTTCATTTCTAACTGCTTAGTGCACACTGCAACTTTTAGGATCTTAACTCATTTTTCTCCATCTTACCTTTAAAATATGCAACATCTATTCCAAGACACCAATTACTGGAGAGCCCACATTGTTTCTCAATAGTCATCTTGGGATTAATGCTTATTTTTCTCTCCTGGTGAGAAAAGGAGCATAGGAGCATTATTTCCTGGAGACTGTTGATACCAGAAATCCTAATAACTGCTTCATATGGTAAGAGGAGCAGAATGCATTTATTCCTGCTTCCGATTGGGCAGTGAGTGTCTGTTGGACCCTCCTGATTGATCTGGTTGCTGTTCAAGAACATCTATCAAGAAAAGGCTACAATAAGCCTACAGACTCTTGCATCATCTAGGACAAGATGGTTGATCATTAAAGAGCCAGAGGCCTGCTTCTCATCTTGGGATTGGTCCTAATGTTTTGCTTCTGGTGAGAGAAGCAAAGGAGCACTGTGTTCCATCACCATGAAGCTGTGATGAGACTTGCACTAGTAGTAACCAGGCAGTAGCCATCCAGGTGAATCCCCTCTTTTCATCATTCTTGACAAAGCTAATTCTTTTCAGTAAATACTGCTTGATTTGCTGCTGTCTAACCTAACTTCAGAATATCTCCCTGAATACTTCATCCATAAATCATCAGGGTCTACATACTGGTTTCCCAGCAAGTGTTTGGCAGTGGCCTATATAGATGCAGACACTTTGAGATGACATTTTTCCTGTAAAAGCACTCATGAAGTTTCCTAGTTGCACACAGGGCAGCTAGTTTGCAGTGACAAGTACTATGCCAGAGTTGCAAACCAGATATTCCTGACATTGCTTTATATTCTTACTATAACTGCCTAATCAATAAGGGGCCTGTTGCCATGGATATGAACTTTTCTTCTATCTCTGTTACCAGCTTAGTTGATATGGACATCCTCGGGCAATGTAGAAATTGCCTCATGTTAACGGACAACCAGTTAATTTTCAAACGAACTGATATGGTATGCGAGGATGTATTTATGCAACGTCACTGGATGCAAAGCTCTTGCATAAAAGCACCCCTAATGTCATTCAGGTTGCAAATAGTACTCATGCTGTATCCATCACTCATAGTTCAAAGCAGACGCATATACCCACATATGCTGAGGTACTTAAATGTAACCTTCCTAAACAAGTCCTAGATCAAGTACACATAACAAATACCCTCAGCAGCCCAGAATGCAGTCTTTCAAAACAACGCCCACATCAACACATACAGCCATATCTCCTGGTCCTCTATTTCTAAGCCAATAAAGTAAGCCAAGCCAACACATAATCCAACATTCTGGTCATTGGAGGCTCCATTGTGACACACTGATGTCCCTCTCACCAGGCTGAGTAAGGAGAAAGTCATGGTTAGTTGCTTATCAGGGGCTAGGATCAGCCACATTAAGCACACACTCTGGTCATTAGACTACAAGTACCATTATAACTCAGTAATAGTATATGTGGATGTAAATGACCTGAGATGTACCTCGCTAGACTATATGAAGAGAGCTACCATGGAGCTCTCTGAAATGTGTCCCAGGCTGGTATAAGCCTAGCACTGAGCAGCATTTTACCTTCTCCAAGAATAATGCCACAATATAAACAGAGGATGACTGACTTTAATAATTGGCTTTTTTTCTGGTGTCATTCTAAGGGGGTGTGATATCTGGGATCTATATTACCTCATTGAAATGGCTGAACATCGAACTGCCATTTATGCGAATGGCCAATTCAGCAATTTTTTTTCATAGGGCAAAAAAATTGCTTGACTGCCATCATGAATTTGGCCTTTTCTCCACTGTAGTGCGGTCTTGGAGTTGGTATATTTAGTTAGGGAGGGACACAGCCCCCTGCATTGAGGCTTGTGGGGGTGAAACCCCCCCCACTTTGAAATGTTTGAAGTGGTGTGTTTCTGATTGCCCAAGCGATTTTTTTTTTTTTTTTCCCTAGGGAAAAAAAAATCACTGAATTGGCCATTCGCATAAACGGCAGTTCGATATTTAGGAGTTGATGAAAAGGTGTTCGATGTTTAGCCTTTTCGATGAGGTAATGTAGACCGGTGATATCTGTCAGCATGGAAGGAGATGGTTAACAGTCCAAATTGCTTTGCCAGGGGTGGTCTGCACCTCTCTCCTCTAGGCTTTTGAATATTAGCTAAAAAAAATTCCTCCCTATAGTGCTTTTCGTAGGCAATACCAAACTGAAAGTATTTCTGACATAGCAAATCAAAACCAAGACAATCTAAAGGTGTTACTGCTCAGTGCTAGGAGTGTAAAACTCCACTCCCTTCAAGCTCTCCTCATCCTAGAGAATGCTGATGTCTGTGTGGTCACTGAGATATGGTTTAACACAGAGGAGAGTACTCCAGCAGTCCAAGGCTATAATGACTTCCACACATTTAGACCGGCTACTACACAGCAGATGGGGACTAAAGGGGAGGTGTTTCAATTTACATCAAAAATGAATATACCTCAAGGCTGGTCAAAAAGGGCAGTGCACTTGAGCTTCTCCACATTCAAATCACCATAGGCAAAATCCCATACCACTTCCTTGCAAGCTATAGGTCATCTTGTTGAACTAAGAAACCCATAACATGTATTTAAACTCATTACAGACACTCACAATCCAACCCAGCACCATATTCATGGGTGACTTTAATTACCCCACTATTAACTGGAATTCATATATGACACCAAATGTACGGGCACAGAGATTCCTGGATTTTGTAAACACAAACTCCCTGAAACAGATTGTCAATAACATTGAACAGGGCTACAGACATACTGGATCTGGTCCTCACTAATTTGGGAGAGTACTGCACATCCCCTTATGTCTTCTCTGGTAAGGTCAGACCACAAAATGGTCTATCTTGAAGTTAACATAAAACCTGGAACCCCAGCTAACCCTGGGATACTCAGGAACATCTCTAAAGCTCACTTTCTACAATTAAGTGATAACCTGTCAAAATTTCAAGCCCCCATAAACCCAGAGAACACTGCTGCCTGTGCAGAACTGTTCACAGAAACCCTACAAAAGTATGTTAACTGCATAGAGGCACCAAGAAGTACAGAACTAACTCAAAAAGAAGCCACCCTGGTGGAATCGCAAGATCAATAGGCTGTATAACAGACAAAAAAAATCATGGCAAATATTAGGAGGTGAGGCATCCAGCAGGAAAAAAAACTCATCAAGCATAACAAATAACTCAGAGGACAAGTAGTCTACCAAAACCTAATTTGAGGTAAATTTGACCTTACAGGCCAAGGAGAACCACAAGGCATTCTTTAGCTATGTCTGCAACCTCAAAGGCAATACACAACTGTGTGGAGTGCTCATTGGTAATGGAGCCACTTATACTGAGGTTAACATTAGCAGCCCAGGATAGTGGACTGTGTAGATGTTGGTTTACAAAGACAATTGAGCATGTGAGAGAAACAGACAAATGTATTTTCTGTAAATGAGAACTGGAAAAAGTCACACTTTTTCTTGCTGAGTGTGACACACTAATGGCAGCGAGCCTGTATAAAAGGCATATAAATGTGGCAAGACTGTCACATTGGGGATTATACAAAAATTACAGTATTGAAGTAGCTGAGAAGCATTGGAAACATGAGCCACAAAGCATTATATAAAATAAGATTTAGCTCATGTGGGATTATCCATTACAGTTAAATATATGCAAGAAACCCAGCTAGTGCAGTGCATGAAAAGAAGACAAAAGTAGCATTTATCATTGAAATTGCTACACCCAGTGATTAGTGTCATATATACAGAAACGGTCATAAAATACCAGATTTGCAGGCAGAAACAAGGGCAATGTGGAGGTAAGATAACTAGACAGTTCCAATAGCAGTAACAACAATGTGCCTCATAATGTACAGTTAAATTAGGTATGTCACTGATGCATGTAGCTCTGAATGAATTGCAGGAGGAGTCAGTTCTGGGCACATTGTGAGTGCTGCAAAGAACACTTTTTGCTAACATCAAAGACTGAAGTAATACTAATTTCAGGAACTTTAGTAATACTTTGACTATGCATAAAGTTTCTGTCTCCCTAGCTGCTCTGTTAGTAGCAATATTAAACTAAAGAGAAGTCCGCATACAGCTGCGTCTTACCACATCAGTTTCCTCTCAACTCCACAGAAAATGTCAGAATATTAAAACAATATAATGCATTTGGTGGATGATCTACACTGATTTCAAAGCCGCTGCAATTTAATTTGTAGTAAATTAAACTTTTTATTCAGTGATTTAAGAGAAGCCGCCTCTGATCTTGAGTACCATTACATAAATTTAAGAGGAGCTGTGCGTATCTGCCAAAATCAATCAAGAAGTTATATAAGTGAACATTGACCAGATGTGGAATAACAAATTACTATTAACATACATCATATCTGTTGTATAACATCAGTGGTAAGATTCAGATAAAGTTGATGGGCAGAGACCGTTTTCTGTCTACTGTACACGCACGCACACACACACACACGTCTGTGTGTGTAACCATTGTTTAACTTGGGTACAATTATGAATTAAGGAATTAAGTATCATTCATTTCTATGGAGTGCATCTTTCTTTACAAAACATTACATATGATAGCCAAGACTAAAACAATTACCAACAGAGCCTAATTAATTTGAGTGCTGACACTTTTTGCATTAAAAAGCATACAGTGAAACCAGTCACAGCAGTATACATACACATAACATTTCTTTAAATACCCTTTCATAAATAAGCTTGCAAGAAAACTCTCAAATGTTTTTTATATTAAAGACTATATATTTTTGAGTTATTTTATAGGAAAGGTTTCTATTTTAAGTCTAATACTGGCAAGCATTATAGCAGCTGTTATGTGTGATTGCAGTTTTGCTTTGTACAGACATACTAAAGATTTACAGCCAGTGATTTAAAGGAATTGAATATTCCCTGGAATTCCGCCATTATTTGACATAATTCTTCATAGACTTTTTAACTAGCAAGCATTACACAAATCTGCTTTGTTTTACTACTGCAGCATTAAAATATATTTGATTTGAACCATTCCTTCCTATTTAAGTAACACATAGCATTAATATGATAAATCATTTAAATTCAAGCACCTTCCCTCTGTGCAAATAATGGAAAACCGTTCCGTGATGGAGAATATTGTAAAATATGTTGTGACCTGTTTATGCAAGTAACTGGCTGCACACAGCTATAAGCTTTATATATAAAAAAAAAAAACAAAAAAAAAACAGCCTGAGCATTAGTCTTTCTACAGAGGTACAGTAGCATGGCTTACAATGATGTAGTGATGTCCTGGGTTTTAAAATCTTCAAGATGAGCTCAGGTGAGGGGCATGATTGGGCAAAACTAACTTCAACCATCCCACAGGGAGTGTAATAGTAAACCCTTCCCCTGCCTTCTCGTCAGTCACGACATAGTCCAATGGTGGTGATTCAATGAAAATTAAAAAAAAAAAAGCATTAAATGATAAATATTAAAAAAACAAGCACAGAATCTAAACAGAATGAAATGAATAGAAAACTTAACTTCAAATGCGCGTTATCATTTTTAAAGATTTGTGTACATGACATGATTTCATTTTTAATACTTATTAAAGATTTGTATACATGACATGATTTCATTTTTAATACTTATTAAATATTTGTATACATGACATGATTTCTTAACTATTCAAAGTCATAATGTTACATTTTCTCTTTGTAAATGCTGCTATATGCTGCTTACCTTCATTGTTTATGTATTTTTCATAGTTGCAGAAAACATTTCTCTTGATAGAGCATAACATCCACTGCAGTGGGGGGCTGCCACTCCTCCTGCATGCCCCCACAAGAGGAACAAAAGGCAGTGAAAATAAGTCATACAGAATGTTATATTCATAAAGCAGTAGAAAGTATATTAAAAACTAAGCCAACACGAGAATGGAGAAAGGAGATTCTACCGATAGGAATGACTGCAATTAGGAGTACAGAGAATAGGTAAGAGGAGTCTGGAATTTACCGGAGGAAACTATGCTTTCATCTGATACTGACATTTTAAATTTTAAGAAGTTTGTGGAATTATTCAGATATGTAACATAATTTTCCAATTCTTCCTTGTTACCTCCCCAAATCAAGAAACAATCATCCACAAATCTTCTATATAACATGACTTTACTATTCATTACATTCTCTTCACTATAAATAGTGTTTCTACCACTCATATAGTACCAGGATGACACACAGTACTGGGGTGAGAGAATTGAATGGCTTGGTAAAGAGACTATTACAAAAGGAAATTAATCCATTGCTACAACTAATACTTAATGCAACAAAAAGAGCAGGTTAACACCACAATGATAAAACGAACCTTTATTAATGAAAATGAGCGCTTTCGCGTGCCCACAAATTGCACGCTTCTTCAGATGAGTTATAACATCACAATAAGAACATTCTCTTTATATACAAAAACATTGATTACTAAATAGATTGATTGAATCAATTGAGTTGTAATTAATTAATCAATTATGCATATTATGCATTTAGGAGGCTCATTCATTTAAAGCAATAAGACCAAATAGCTATATGCAAAAACAGAACGAAAAAAGAACGAAAAAACATGATTTTTAAAACATGGTTATAAAAAGTGATATCAGTCATTTATGTTTCATTATTATTAATTTGTCTGCCAGCAGGCAAGTGTAATAAAAATTAATAAACAACTGAACACCTATATAGAGGACTAAGAATCTGTATATATGACCAACTTTACATTAATATAAATCAGCAGAAATGCAACATATCCAGCTTTCATAAGATGTATGAAATGTGTATATCAGTTAATGTGCAAAATATGCAGAATAATGTGCATGACTGATAGGCAATAAAAAACATTAAAAACATTAGAAAACTTTGAGAATTGATGAATATAAGAAAATAGCAGCAATAATTGAAAATTAGCAGCAATAAAAGGAAATAGCAGCATTAAAAGCAGCAGAAGAAATACAACAATTAGAACATGAAATAATAAACCAAAAATTATTATAAACAATAATCTAAAAGAAATGCTTCATAATTCATAATATGAAGCTAGAATGAATATATAAATAGATGCTAATGAATATTCAAAAGTCATTAAATATAATGTATATGAAGATATTAATATATATATATATATTATAAATAAAACGTTTAAAATATTAAACCAGTGACAGAAATAATAATATTATATTTAGGAAGACCTATTAATTCTAATTATGTTAGCTAAAAGAGTTCATTTATAGTCACATCAGAATAATTATCAATATAAATTCACCTTTTATATAACAACTATAATAATGTTATTCATCAAAAAATGTAAAAAAGTGTAAAAAAGTGTAAAAAAGTGAGGATATATTGATGTTATAGGATTAAATATATTAAGATATTTGAGTGATGACAGGAAGAATGTATATAATATGATATAAATATATGTAATAAATATATATGATAAATAAATGAATAGATAAATATGAACATATAAAATCTATACTGGTATGGCAAAATGTACAATGAAAATATATGTATATATATATCAATATATATATATCTATTTGCATGGAGTTAATGATATTTTCGTTTTTTCAAGGAAGATCTAATGCTAATATAACTATTTAAGCCAGGACTTTACTATTCATTACATTCTCTTCACTATAAATAGTGTTTCTACCACTCATATAGTACCAGGATGACACACAGTACTGGGGTGAGAGAATTGAATGGCTTGGTAAAGAGACTATTACAAAAGGAAATTAATCCATTGCTACAACTAATACTTAATGCGCCTTCTTCCTTGGGAACCACTGCCCAAGTAGTAGAAGAATATGAGAAAGTGCTGAATACCTTAGAAAAGAAAGTACAAATGTACAAACTGCTCCAATGGCAGCGGTTAAGCTTTCAAGCTTATTTGGAGCTGAAGTCTTACCACGAGGGCTAAGAATATCGAAAATGCCCTCGTATGCAAATACAAATCCAGAGCTTCTTGGACAATGGCAGCAGCTTAACTTAAAGTGCAGATTACATGAGGTTAATGAACTTGTCAGTATCAGATGAAAGCATAGTATTTTTAGATGTTCAACTATATATAAAAGAAGGTAAGATAGAATCTACCATACATAAGAAAAATGTAAACATCTGTAGATATATTAATAGGAATAGTATGCATGCACCGCATACTTTTAAAGGAACTTTGAGGACACAATTGATAAGAGCAAGCAAGCTTAATACTGAGGAAAATAATTTTGTCATTCAGGCTAACAAGATGGTACAGGAATTTGAACAAAAATTGATATCCTAGTGAGGTAGTAAATGAGATATATGAAGATGTTGTTAAAGGAAGGCGAGCCAAGTATAAACCTGTTTTTAGTGTAAATATGGTGCAAGCAACACAGTTAATAGCAAGAAAAGAAAAAGAAAATGTAGCTAGATATGTTACTACATTTAATATCAGTACTAAGGATGTTCGGTATATAATAGAAAAAAAATTGGACAATATTAATGGCCATGTCTGAGATTAAGAATATAGTAGGTGAGAGACCATACTTCTCTTATAGAAATTCTGAAACACTAAAAAGAAAACTGTTATAAGGACTTTAGAGAAGTTAAGAAAGAGGTCCTAAAAAGACAAGGACAAAGAAATGTTATAATTGTATTTGCTGTAATGATATTTATGATGAAACAGATGCATTTAAGCATCCTATAACTGGGCAAATGAATACTTTCACAACCTCTGCAACCTGTAACAAAATGCAAGTGGTATACCTAGCTATGTATGTAACATGCACATAATTTTATGTAGGTAAGACCACCAGGAAATTAAGAGAGCGGATAGTGGAGCATAAATCACAGATTAGAAGTGTGACCACTAATACTCTCAGTAAACATATTTCTGAGAATGACTATAGACATATGTTTAAATTTAAAGGAAAATATACAGTAGTTATGGGAAGCAGGGGAGGTGATATAAATAGTATATTAGAACTAAAAGAATATGAATGGATTATTAGGCTTCAGACAGACACTGAACCAGGTTTAAATAATGCTGTCAGCCTGAAACCTATATTGGTGAAAAGACAAAGAAAATATATAGCAAGTACATATAGTTTCTTCTTTAGTGTCGAAGTATTTTTAACATATAAATGATGATTTTAAATATTATAAATTTTAGGTACTGTTTTAAATGTTGTAATTGTTGTTTGATAATGATAGGCTGGCTGTATCATGTGTTTTTAATTATTCCCTATTTAAAAGTGGAGATGAAAATGCATTATTCTATGTACTGATGAAGGGTGGTTAGCCTGTAAGCTTTGCATTAAATTTTTATATTTTGGCGTAGTTTGTGTATCAGAATTTTGTTGTTACACAGTACTGTTCATTGATTCTTGAATATAGGAATAGAACCCACAGCCTTCTGATCTTCCATCACCAGAGGTGGATGTGCAACTTGTTGAGCTACTGACAAGATTCCTCTTATCTATATTCATATGATTGCAACATTATTATTTACTTCAATCCAGGAAACGGCTGAATTGCTGTCATACTGAGTTGATGCAGTGGAATGAGTGTGTTTCTGCACTCCATATTTGCATTATTCATGAATAAATCAGGTTGTATCTGTCACTCAAAGCCACACCAATTGTGTCTGAAAATGGTGTTGGGTATTTTAACGTAACTTATGCTCAATTCTGCACATCCAAAAGAATGCAGTCACATTGTAGTTAGGCAGAAGCAGGATAAGTAATGGTACTGGTTTCACGCCAAATTAAGGCTCTCCTTTGAGACTGCATGCTGAACAATCATTACTGGATTGAAATGTTGATGCATCTTAATTTGTTCTTCCTTACAGAGCAGAGTAGTATATATTTATCTGGATTCATTTTTACTTGTTGCCCAGGAGTTCCATTGGGCATTTGGCCTGTTCCCAGGATAGATGTGAGGGGTATATATTTTTTGCCCCATTCCCCATCACTTGATCAAGCTCTTCTCCCTCATTCATTCAACAAGCTTGTTCATTCTCCAGGGTGAGAGCTCTATGTCTAGTCATACCCTGAATTAAGCTAGACCATCATTCTGCACATACCAGTAATATACATGAGGTTAGGCTTACAGTGGGCCAACACAGAAGTACATTCATGCCTCTGGGTATAGTCATAATGCTTTCATATCACCTCTGCCTTTATAATGTGCAAACTCCTGGATAGAAAAGAAATCTTAAAAGTGATGCAAGACAACACTCTTGGCGAAGACTCCATAACTACTGAAAGCAAGAGGGTCACTGCAGGGTCTGAAAACAGAATTCAGATAGGTTCAGGTGTGAAACCTAATTGTACTGGCGATGAAATTGACAGTCTTATATTTTTCTCAGCCATCTCCAGTATAGCTGACACATACATTTCAGTAATAACCCATAGTATGCTTACAGGTTGTACAGGGATTTACTCAGAGTGGATAAGGATTTCAGCACAGTTGTCTCTGCTCCAGCTGTAATTATACATGACAGACTTGTAGGTTACATATTAATGTTCAGTTTTATTTCATCTTGCTTATTATAAACATGTTTACTTGGTGTGCATGTGTTTAGAATACAAAGAGAAAAATATTTTAATCTGGAACACATCTCAAAGGTGCAGTCATAAATGTGAAATGGGTACACCATTTAAAAAAATGCTCTGCTCAAAAAAAGATTTGTTGTCTTTCCACTGTTACAAATTAATGTCTTCCAAAGGACTGCTGTGGTGACTTCAGCCAGGGTTATTTTTCGCACAGAGAACATCATGTACTGCAAACCTGAAGTAGGACATTAGATCAAATTCAGTGACTTGATACTTTATTTTTGTTTTCTTTTTTTTCTTTTGCTGGACAGATAATTTGTCATTCTGTTGTCAAGATATAAAAGTGATTTGTTTACATTACTTAGTTTGAGTTTGCCTACAGGTGTGGGCATCTTTAACACCATCTTTTTTCTGTGTATGATGATGCAAATGCAATAGTCATAAATTACATGTCTGGAATGTGCATTTGGCCTAAACAATCCAAGACCAGAAACCTTATGTAGCTGTAATATAAGGCTACAAGCCATACCTTCAATATCGGAGGATAGGCACTTCTGCTTGCTACAATGCTATGCTGTATTGCCTTAGCAAAAATAGTATTATGTCTTTCTAGTTGTTCTGGGTTACTTGCCTTGTTTTCTTCAGGTGTCTTTTTTGTTTTATTCGCTTCTCCTGACAGACAATCCAAACTGTTCCATGGTCCCATTGAATTCTTCTTTTTCAGCATCCTGGCTGGTTGTAGCCATTATTGGTGGTAAATAAAGCTGAGAAGTGATTGGTCATCATACTGGATAGATTGGCTTTTTGTTGCATGCACTTGACTCCCCTACCAAACTGCATCTTAGTAAATGCTTTAGGGTATGAGGTTCAATGAGGCAATGCCACTCATGTAAATGGCTGACCTTCACTGGCAGCACTGCTTCCAGGTTGATGCCTCCTGTTATGTTCCCGAATCTGTACCAGAGAACAGCAGAGCACCCCAGGACATGCACATTATTCCTTCCCACCAGGATGTATGAGCCAGTTAATGGCCTGACATCTCCCCACCCCCCCACAAGTTTCTTCCATGTCTGGATCTCTAATCAAGTACATGCCATCCTGGTTTCAGTCAGAACACCATCCGTTCACACTGTAACTTGTGGAGGGCCCTGTTTTTATAGCGTTTGCTTTTATTGGATGTTTTCCTTGCAGCTTTTTTTTTCTGTTTCTTCCTAGTCCTTTGCCAAACAAATAGTGGGATTTGATAGCAATAAAGTATGCAATATTGAATAAATGGAAAAGTCAGATGCAAGGAAATTGAATAAAGTTATTATAGGCCATGGCAATGTGTGACACTGAACTATACACTGTATTGTGAGGGTAGTTTTAATAAAACGACAGAGAACAGGTCAAGCAATGCAAAGTGATAGAGAAGCATACATTAAAAAGAGTGGTAGCACATAAAACTATCCAGACAGGTGTAATGGCATTCTGTAAATGACAGTGTAGTAGACCCATGATAGTTTATATATAAAGTAGGCATATAAAATAAACAGTAAATTACATGAGATGTCGGTGCAGGAAGCATAATGTATCTGTGGAGGAATAGCCTGTGTTTTTGTATATAGGTGTAGAGAAACAGCAGCAAGGGCCACAGGAAAGGAGTAGAGATAAGTGCAAGGCACCTGGAGTACATGCATTAAAGCAACCACAAGCAGCAAAAACAGGAATGGTGACCATAAGTGACATGGGACAGTCTGTGACAACTCCCATTTTGGGGAATCAGTCCTACACCCTAGAAGTAAGAAGTGCATAACAGTAGATATGCTGAGACATATTCAAGGAGTGTTAAAATGTGTCCACAATCAAATCTGTAGCAACCTAAGTATAATTCATATGTGTAATAAATTGTTTATTTTAACTTAAGATGGTATTTTGCAATGATTGGCTATTTTCTTTTGATTTAGTGACTATAGATGTTCTTGACAGAGAAAAAGTTCAGAAGACTGGATTAACGCCCGGTTTACACCTCAAAGCGATAATGACAAAAAATAAACAGGTTGACCACGGCCGAAAAATCCAAGTATAGGTTCACTTTCAACAGAATATTCTTTAATAAAAAAAAAAAAAAAAGAGTAAGCGCTTTCACGATCTAAAACAACTGATTGCTTCTTCAGACTCTAAGAACAGTTAAAACATTAGTTTTTAAATCAAATACATCCAATCAAAATATACTTTTCTATGACATCATCTAAGTAATTAACTAATTCAAATGCAACAAATATACAACTACCTTAAACCCTGTTAAAAACAATTTAAATATCATATAATACACATGACATATATAAGAATACATAAACCATAAGACAATTTTAAATTATTTAGTGTTTTAATGGTCTGGATTTTAAAAAAGGTTTCAGAGAGACAGCATTATTTAATCCAGGGGGCTTGTCTGCTTGAAGTAATATAATCCATTTCTGTTCTGCTTCTTCTACCCTGTTCTTTATATCCCCCCTCTGTTATTGTTACTTATTATTTCTATAACCATAAAATTAAAAATGTGTCTTGTAGTCTCTTCTACATGTTTTGCTAAAGTATTTGTGTCTTTTTTTTATTCGTTATGTCTCTGAGGTGTTCAAGAATACGTTCTTTCAAGCATCTATTGGTCTTGCCTATATAAAATGCGTGACGTAGTGCAAAAACCAAAGTAAACTAAATTCTGTGTTCTACAATCCGCGTAGAAATTAACATCAATAGTGAATTCTAAAGTGGGATGTTTATATGTGGATTTATTATATAGGTACTTGCATGCCATACAATTCCTGCAAGGAAAAGTCCCTAACCTTTGTGATTGCTTTAGTTGTTTATTAGATGTTGATTTGTAGCAAAGTTGCCTTTTTAAAGATTTCTTATTTTTAAAACAAAAGCTAGGTCTGTCTTCTAATACATTCTGTAACTCAGAATCTGAAAGTAATATATTCCAGTTTTTTTCAATGATATTGCAGAACCTTCTAATATTACTAGAATAAGTTATAGGAAATCTGACTTTCATATTGGTCGTATCTTGTATATTTCTGTCCTCTTCTGTAGTGTCTGAGAAGAAAGGTTTACATCTGCCATCTCTATTTTCTACTGTAAATTGAATACTATTATCTATATCTTTTTTGTTATAGCCTCTGCTATAAATTCCTCCTAGTATTTTTACTCTATCATTAAGGCCTTCGTTCATATTATATAGCTGACTTACTCTCATAAACTGTCCTTTCACAACATTCCTATGTACAAATGTAGGATACATGCTCGATTTATGTAAATATTGTTTCTCCATGTGGGTTTCCTGCACATCCCTGTAGTTATTTCATTTAAATATGTCTTTCTTACCAAGACATCCAAAAATTCTATGGAGTCCTTAGAGTATTGACTTGTAAATCTAAGATATTCTATCATCCCTTGCAATTCCTCAGTTGTACCTCCCCACAATAAAAAACATCATCTACAAAGCGTATGTACCATAAAATTTTTTCTGCATACTTATTATTATTTAACACATATTCATTTTCCCAAGCTGCCAATGCCAAATTGGCGTAGCTGTTGGCACATGCCGTCCCCGTCGCTACGCCAATTTTCTGTAAATAGAATTTTCCATTGAATATAAAGATATTATTTTCTAGTACGATGTCAAGTAGTTCACATATCAAATTGGTTTTTGCATTCTGATAGACCTGTTTCAAGTTCAAAATGTCACGTATTCTTTCAATACCCCAATTATTAGGTATTACTGTAAATAATGAGGTAACATCCATAGTTACAAACATATAATCTCTATCCAGATTTCTTGTTTTATTATATAGTAATCTCAAGAATGCTTTAGTGTCCCTTAATATAGTATCACATAAACTAAGGACTGTAAGCTTTTTTCAACATAAATAGAGATGGCTTCTGTTGCCCATCCTTTACTAGAGACAATAGGTCTCATGGGGGGGCTGATTAATGTGTTTGTGAACTTTGGGTAGACCATAAATAACAGGGATGGCCGGATATTCTTTTTGAAAATAATCAAATAGCTCCTTTCATATTTGTTTAGTAACCAATAAATCAAATATATAAACGGATATTCTATCCATTATATCTTTTATTTGTCTCTCATTGATTTGGACATAAGTTTCCGTGTCATTTAAGGGTTCCATCATTTTTTCATAGTAAAATACTTTATCCATTACAACTATACTACCCCCCTTGTCAGCAGGCCTTATCTCAATGCTGTGAGATTCTCTTACTTGTGTTAATGCTTCAGTCTCTAATTTGTTCAAATTATGAAACATAGATGGAAGATTTCTAGCAAAAATTGCTCTAATTTCATTCTCACAGATATTGGTATAAGTTTCGACAGTTGGATGTATTTTTGGAGCATATACACTGGGTTGTTTAAAGATTTTTTTCAGTTCTATGAATCCCAGTGTTCTTGAAAACAGTTTTCAATGTCAAAGTACGAGAAAATACTTTCAGTTCTTTTAATACATCTGTTAATACTATTCTTTGTGCCTGAATAAAATTCAAGCCCCTATTCAAAAGGGAAGTTTGTGCATCAGTTAAGCAAAAGCTAGATAGGTTAATTACCAAGTCTTTTGGTTTCTGCTCCTGGTTGTCATTATGTTCGAAACATTTCCCCATTCTTTCTGTTGTCGCGTTCTCCCTCTCCAGTTTTTGCTGCTCGATTTGTCCCTTATAGGTAATGCCTTTTTTAATACAAAGGGAAGAATGGAGGTTTGTGTGGCTTCCCTTTGTTCCAAAAAAACTGATGAATTTAAATTAGTTTCATTTTCCACAGTTCTAATGGTGGGAGTCGTTGAAGTTTCGTTCATGGCTTCGCCATTTTCAATAGTGGGCGGTTCTATATATCCATGTCTGGCATTGACGTCAGTGGTTTCACCAAAGTCTTTATTAAAAGAAACAGTACCATTTAGATTGAGTGTTTCAGAGATACCCGGTATACTTGTTCTCTGAAGTCTCAGTGTAAAAGGCATTCTCCTCAGCCATGAAAAGACTTCTTTACATTGGAAGTCATTAAGATCACATTGCAACTTCATCTTGGTATTCTGAAGTCTCTTATCATAGCCTTGTATGTTATTGGCTAATTCATCTAATTTACTTCCTAATACCTCTGCAGGGAAGTTGTTTATTAACATCCCTTGTAGCTTTTTCATCTCATCTGCTAATTCCTTTTCATGAGGTTTAAAGAATTCAATAAGCAGATGCATATAGTCATAGCTAAGCTGCAAGTTCAAATTTTGCAGCAAACGCCACAGGAAAGGAGCAGAGATAAGTGCAAGGCACCTGGAGTACATGCATTAAAGTAACCACAAGCAGCAAAAACAAGAATGGTGACCATAAGTGACATGGGACAGTCTGTGACAACTCCCATTTTGGGGAATCAGTCCTACACCTAGAAGTAAGAAGTGCATAACAGTAGATATGCTGAGACATATTCAAGGAGTGTAAAAATTTGGCCACAATCAAATCTGTAGCAACCTAAGTATAATTCATATGTGTAATAAATTGTTTATTTTAACTTAAGATGGTATTTTGCAATGTTTGGCTATTTTCTTTTGATTTAGTGACTATAGATGCTCTTCCTTGGTGACAAACTGTGCAAAGGTAGCTTTTTCCAAAGTCTTGGTAGACAAAGAGGCACTAGCCTATCATTTTTTCTGTTGATAGTAATATCTAACTTTAACAATAAATTATGAGCGCTGTTTGCCCTGTGCACCACATACATTGGGACAGAATGATTCAAACATTACTTAGTCAGAAAAGCCTGGTAGGCCAAATATAACTTTCCCCTAAGTAACCTATGTAATGGTGGGAGTGCATTGGAAAAGTTACTACACAAAATGCTGTAGTTGTCATCAATGTACTTGGCCACACCTGTGGAGCCCTTCTTGAATTCCTGCTATGGAGATGCCAAAAAGCAATTGCCAAGAGCAGATCATTGTAAAATTCTTGTGCCAGAATCAGTCCCAGTCACGAAAAACTAACTACCTTTATCAATGACATCCACTGTTTGGATGAATGAATAGCATAATACAGCAAAAAGTATAGAACTGAAAACTGAATTATTAACGAATTATAAGTAAATCTGCTTTTGGCAGTAGCTGAGCCATAAGGAAACCAAATACAAGTTATCAGTCTCCAAAAACTGAAGACATTTTGAAATTCAGTTTCTTATGAAATTGAGTTGTAGTCTGCTTAGACTATCAATTTGTGGTTACATATTAATTGCAGTATTAGGATTATCTAAGATTGAACAGCAGCAGAAAAATCTTTAAATAACCTTATTTTTTTCAAGAAAGTATTAGAGTGAAGTATTAATAGTTTAAAACGTGAGTTTAAGAACATTATATAAGGATTTATCAATAAAGGGACAAATTGCACAGATATTTAGTCTTTTAATAAGTGATCTTGTTGAAAGAATCCAAAGAGAAATGTTGCAAAAGTCTATGCTAAAATGTTCAGAGAAATTTCAAATTTAACAAGTCTCATAGGTAGGTACTAGGCTATTGGCCCTAGAGCCTATATAGGCCTAGCCAAAAAGGTACCCTGTCTTTCATAACCAAAGAAAATTATTTTCCTGTACCCCTGTCGAGCAGAGCCACAGAGGTGATCCCCGGGGTGAATTTCCTATTTCCCATCCAATCATCAAGATTTTTCTTGAAGAGTGCTAATACGGAGCTTTGTTTGATATCGATAGGTAGTTTGTTCCAGAGCATGGGAAGTCTCTGGGACAGAACTCTATCCCTCCAGCATGTTCTGTTTATTGTAGTGACAAGGTTTAGGTCCCTAGAGCGTGTAGCTCAGAGGGATTGGGATTTATTTTAAGTGGAGCACTGGGTTTGACATAGCTTTGTACATTAGGCAGAGATTGCCTGTGAGTAGGCGATATGCGACGGAATAAAGCTGGAGTGTTTTGAGACTGTCTGCATAGGGCATTTGTTTGAGGGCAGTAATCCTCTTTGTAAGGTATTTCTGCGGACTTTCCAGTTGTTGTTGATGCCTTGTGAAGTACACACCAAAATGGGCGTTGTGCTCTATAATGGGTCTAATGTGTGACGAGTAGAGAGAAACCATGACCTCTTTTTTTCCTGGATGAGAAACCTTTTGTGATGAGGTGTGCCACGTAGAAGGATTTCCTGACTACTGTGACAATGTGATTATCAAAGGAGAGACTACTGTCCACCTGTGTCCCAAGGTCACTTATCACACTTTCGGTGTTAAGTAGACTACCACCTATGTGGTAGCTCATGCGTACAGAGTTTTTACCAAAGGGGATGACCATGCACTTTTTGGCATTGAGTTTGAGGCCATGGCTTTGACACCAGGCATCTGTCTCCGTGAGGCCGTTTTGTAGGATGTCCACATCATTAGGAGTTTAGATTATGGCTCCTAGTTTGCAGTTATCTGCGAACTTTGTTAGCCAAAGACCTTCTGTGTTAGCCTGTACTTCAGAAAAGTAGATACCAAACAGGAGAGGACCTAGGACTAAACCCTGTGGTACTCCACTTGTCACTGGTCTGAAGTCGGATTTGGAGTCTGCTACTTTCACAGTGTGGGTTCTGTCAGTGAGCCACTTCGCAACCCATCTTGTGACATAGGGATTTATACTTAGTTTTGTGAGTTTATCTATAATTCCAGTGTGGGGGATGGTGTCAAAAGCCTTGGTGAGATCTAGATAGGCTGTGTGAACCACCTTACCCTCGTCTACAGCTTTGGTGACTGCTTCAAAGAAGTCTATTAGGTTTAGGAGACATGATGTGCCTTTTACAAACCCGAACTGGGTGGGGTCCAGAGTTTGGAGATTACCAATGTCTTTGTGTATAAGATCCATGATGATACATTCCATGGCCTTGCAGACCAGGCTTGTTAGACTAATGGAGTGGTAGTTCCCGGGGTCCGTGGTGGTTCCCCCTTTGTGAAGTGGGATAACCACCACTGTGTGCCATTCAGTGGGCACAAAGCCTGAGGTGAGGCTATGACTGAACATGGTGCTTAGGTGGGGTGCCAGTTCATTCTGCAGTTCGTGTAGAATGCAGCCTGGGATGTTGTCAGGTCAATTGATGCTGTGTTCTTGGCTTTGAAGAGTGTGGTTTTTACCTGTGCATCCATGATTACAGGAACTTTGCATTCTTCTGGTATAGAGATGGACCCTTTAGGGGGTGAGAGTGGGGTAAAGTTAGCACTGAACCTATCTGCCAGGATGTTGGCAATATCAGTTGGTTCTGTATATTTAGTGCCATTGTGCTGTTGCCATTGAGATTCTTGACATAGCTATAGAATGCTTTGTAATTGTCTTTAGAATCAGAGGCAATTTTGTTTTCGTAACTAGCTTTGGAGGATTTTGAGGGATCTCAACTTTTTACTGAGGCTGACCAGGGAGTTCTTCCAATCATGGGATTTCACTCTTTTGCAACGGTTTCTTCTGTTGTAGAGTTTGTTTATGGCAGGGGACCACCAGATTGGCTTCCTTTTTTTGGAGGATAGCATGTTTGTTCTGTTAGGGATAACACAATTCATGCACTCATGTAAGTGCTTATAAAGGGCATTTGTGTAGGATTCAGCAGTCATATCTCTATTGTCCGTCTGCATGGATGTCGTGAAGTTTGCCACTTCTGTCTTAAGAAGCATGAAGTTGGCTTTGGAGAATTTTTTTACAGTGGTTTCCCTAATGGGGATGTGGGGGCGGGATGTGGATGTCTAAGGTGATTAGTTTGTGGTCAGATCTGACCAACGAGGAATTGAACTCTGGTGTGGAACACCCGGTTGTCCATGTTAGTTATGACCAGGTCTAGGATATTGCTGCCCCTGGTGGGGGTGTGGATAAGTTGATCCAAGGCATTGGAATTTATGAATTCCAGAAAATGTTGCACAAAAGAGTTGGTACATGAGTAGTTTTAACAGTTAATGGTGGGGTAGTTGAAATTGCCCATTATTAGGGTGTTGGGTTGTACCCTAATATTTTCTAGTGTATCAAGAAATGAGGAGTGGGAATTCTGGGGCACGATGGGGGATCTGTAGCAAGTTACAATTTGGATTGGTCTTGCCCAGAGTTAGTTGCCTTTGGATAATCTCGGATGCATTATGCTGAGCAACTAGCCTGGAGGTGTGGATATCCTTAATGAATATGGACATGCCTCCGCCTTTAGTGTTTCGGTCCAGGTTAGGTGGCCGAAAGGTGTGGTATGAATTATAGCCTGCTAATGCAGGAGTGCTCTCTAGAGCATTGAACTAGGTCTCTGTCACTGCACAGATGTCTGTGTTCTCCATTTTGAGCGCCTCGAGTGAATGCATTTTGAGGTTTAGACTTCTAGCACTGAGTAGCATTACCCTCAGATTTTGCTTTCTTGTACCTGTTAAGGTGGTGAATTTGTCATTTGAACCTTGCCTAAAAAAGGCACTATAGGGGTGGCAAGAGCCTTGGCCAGTATCTGGAATCCCAAGGGCGACAGGTGCAGGCCATCTCTGGCAAAGCATCGTGGTCTGTCGATCATGTCATCCCAGGTAGACAGATACTGGATCCCCTTAGAATGACACCAGAATCTTAGCCAATTGTTGAAGTCAAGTAATTTTGTCCTTGTACTGTGGTATCATTCTGGGGGATGGCAGGATGCTACTCAGGGCTAGGGTCACACCTGCCTGGGCTACAAGATCAGAGAGCTCCTCCATGTTTCTTTTCATGTAGTCCAGGGAGGTATGTCTCAGGTCATTCACACCAATATGGACAATGACAGTGTCATATTTGTACTTGTTGTGGAGTGATCTGAGTGCGTGTGTTATGTGGCAGATCCTGGCACCCAACAGGCAGCTGACAGTAACTTTCTTCTTGTTTAGTCTGGTGAGTGGAACATCAGTGTGCCTGACTATAGTCACCTATGACTAGAGTGTTGGGTATGTTGTTATGCCTTATGGGCTGTGGTTGAGTGGCACACTAAGTTTGTGGGCTGTGTGTCATTTGGGTTGTGTTGGGGGGTGGAGGTTGCTTGTGTTTCTGCTTTGGAGGTCTCTCTTGCTTGAGCAGATTTTTATTGAGAGCCTCTGTGAATGTAGGTGTGTGTTTTGTGTTTCTATGTGTGTTTTGGTAGTGTAAGTTTTGAGGGACTATGTGATGTGTGGTGTGGTGCAAGTGTTTACCTTCTCCTCTTGACTGTCTAGTCCAGTCTTGGGTGAAGAGAGCTTTGCTTCCAGTTTGGCTATATAAGTGCATCTCTCACAGGTTGTAGTGTTGGGTGGTAGGAGGAGAGGTTTTTCTGTGTACATGAGGCAATTGCATTGCCCCAAGATGTCCAGATTCGTCAGGTAAACAGGAGGAAACAGTGGGAGCTGACCCTTAGACATGCCTGGATAGGTACTTAAGTACTAAAAACTGTTTTCCTCTAGACAAGTGAGGAAAGTTGAGTGCTGTAGTAATTTCTAGCTTATTTAGTGCTTACAAGTTCTGAACAAGTGCTGAGCTCAAAGAAACAGATTTTAGTGCTAAAACTAAAAAAAACTAACTAGTTCTAAGGCAAAATTTGAAGAGCAGACTTTATGGTACCTGGAATAGTTTAACCCTAGCTAAGCGGCAATGCATAAAGTGTGTATATGTATGTATATGTGTATATATATTATATATATATATTTTTTTTAATATAATGGTAGCAAATGAGCAAACTGATTTAAACAATTTAACCAATAAAAAGTTAAAAACTGAGCCCCGTTCCAGCAGTCTTTGATCGGGCGAGTTCTAACTGCACACTCCTGCCACTAGGGTGCAGGGGAACCTTCTCCAAAAAAAAGATGGTCTGGATGGTGCTCAAGTTATACAAACAAAGCTAGATTCAGCAGGTCTGAATTTAGTCTATGCTACAGCAAACAAGGGGTACCAATTTCAGAAAGAAACAGGTCAAATAAGCAGGCACAATAAGCCTTTAACCAGAAACACCCAGCTCAGAAGGGCAGAATCTACCCTCTCCTCCCACAAGAGTGCAGACTGCACCTTCTTAATGTAAAATAACTGGACCAAAGCCCAAGTGCTTAAACCAGAACTAATACATTTAGAGTAACAGACACTAAGCCTTCAATCAGCAACTCCCAACTTAGAAGGATGTAAGCTACCTGTCCTTCCACAACAGTACAGACTACAAACCTTCTTAATGTAAAACAACCTGTCTGAAGCCCAAGTGCTTCAACCAAAGGCTTAGAATAACAGTTACAATTTAATTAGGTTACTAACAAGCAGTAATAAATGCAGCAGAATAAATGCAACTGAATACTTTTAAGAACAAGCAGCAAAAGCAAAATAAAGTAATAAAGTAGGAAGAAACACAAACACAGTAAAAGCAGATGAATAAAGTGCAATTTTTTATATAACAATAGAAAATGAGCAAACTGATTTCAACAAATTACCCAATTAACCAGTAAAAAAGCTCAAAACTGAGCCCTGTTCCAGCAGTCTTCAATCCGACAAGTTCTAACTGCACACTCCCGCCACTAGGGTGTAGGGGAACCTTCTCCAAAAGAGACGGCCTGGATTAGTGCTCAAGTTATACAAACAAAACTAGATTCAGGATGTCTGAATCTAGTCTATGCTACAGCAACCAAGGCACACCAATTTCAAAAAGAAACAGTTCAAATAAGCAGGCACAATAAGCCTTTAACCAGAAATTCCCAGCTTAGAAGGGCAGAATCTAGCCTCTCCTCCCACAAGAGTGCAGACCACAAACCATTTTAATGAAAAATAACTGGCCTGAAGCCCAAGTGCTTTAACCAGCACTAATACACTTTTAGAATAACGGACACTGAGCCTTCAATCAGCAATTACCTTAATGTGTTCTAGAGTTTGGCTGAACTTTGCATAAATGAAAGTTCAAGTGTTCAATGTATTTTTAATTGACAGGCATTTAACTATGTTAAATGAAATATTGATACTCAATCCAAGAGAGGTGTTGAGTATATCATTCATGGTGCTCCAAGGGAAAATGGTTGATTTATTGACTTTTAGCTTGTAATTTGAGGCTTTGCTGTTCTCTGTGATTACTTTGCAATAAATGAGGGAAACAGTCAGATGAGTTGTGAAAATAGAGGATGTCATCTGCAAATGAGGAGGTAATGTTAATGTCTGTATTAGAGAAGTTAATGCTTAGTGCTTTGGGGTCCTGAATAAGAATTCAGAGGATAAGATCAAATGATAGGGTAATAGGGGCACTCCTACCTAGTACCTGCATGTATTTAAAGGAATTATTTTTAAATTTATTGCTAAACAAATGATTTGAATCACATAAAACCATAATGACTTTAACATAACTGTTGGAAAAAAAATATTTTTGGGACTTCAACTTGGAAAAGGAACATGCACTCAGCTGAATGTCATACTTAACTGTAATACAAATAAAGTAATAAAGTAGGAAGAAACAGTTGGTTAAGACTTGTATTATCATACAGAAGCAATTCATGCACAATATGTTCCTGGATCTGTCTTGATTCCATAAACCCTGATTCCAGCTGAAATTTTGAAATGGTCTAGTTAACAAAACATAATCTTTTAGCCAGTATCATTGTGTAAATATTTATATCTGGATTAGTTAGGGGTATAGTATACTGTTTTGATTATGCATGGGTCTGTATTTACTATAAGGATAAATTCATTTATTTATATTTTATACCATTTGTTTCAAAATTCTATAATTGGTCAAGAATTGGAGATAACTGATATTTGAACTTAAAGTACATCAGAGCCACTGGGGCCAGACACCTTGTTTGATTTAACACTTGGCAAAGCCTCTAGAACTTTCACTTTCATTCTATTAAAGCCCACTTTTGAAATATGGCTCTCTGGAAATGCATTTGGATATAATCCAGTCAAGAATATATTGGTCTCATTTCTCTGTATGAGAACATTTAGATACATAAATCTGCTCTTAAATATTATAGAATATCATCTGGTTGTGCATAGAAATTGCTGTCTTCTATTATTGTCAGTGTGTTGCTTGAGTTGTAGAATAATTTTAGAACAGTAGGTTAAAGTTTAAATGGGGATGTATGCTCAACAAAGGTAACATGAATTTTGATTAAAAAAACGAGAGGTTGGAAGTGTAGAGTGGTTCATGCTGCGCAGCATTTAATGTGAATTTGAGTTAAACTTCCATTTAAAACGAATGTATAATTAGATGATTTTGAAAGTCGAGATTTGTCTGGTCTGTATAATGCATTACACATTATGAATCAAGGAAAATTTGTTAAAGAATTTAAGGATTATAGAATTAATATCTTACAGACTAAGAACAATGTTAACTGAGAACGTACTAAAGAAATTGGAGAGTATTACAAAGCTGGAAATTACAAATTAAATGTTAGTAAAGTGACCTTTTCCATCTGAGTGCCAGAAGTAATATTCTCTGCTATTGAGTATTAATTTACTCAGTAAGGGTAAATTCCTGGAGTGAAAACCAAATCAGTAAGGATTTGAAGTCTCTAAATAAGTACATTCATTGGAGTTTCAGACTTCATATCCTTTAGAAAATGGATGGTAACACAAATCCTATTCTAGCATCTTTTTATAGGAGCAATATTTGCAACCTGTCCCTCATTCTGTGTCTTTCTCCTTCCTCATTAGTTTAGCCTTTGTCCAGATTCCTTGTGCTAAGAGGCTGAGAGGTATTCTCTTCACAGCTCTACATCTAAGCTACCTGGTATCAGAAGATGGGAGCATCTGTGATCCAGGGACAGATGACTGCTATGCATACCATAGCAGACACTGCATCTGCTGTGTGGCCTGAATGAGGAAATGCAACTGCTGCAAGGGTGTCACTTATGGCTATGGCTGCCTCCATCCATAGGAATGTGCACTATTATGGCTACAGACAATGCTTATTCAGTTCCACTGCACTAATGTCTCACTGGGCCAGCAACTCTGAGTTCCACATTTTCAACCATATCCCCTTGATGGCTTGCTTAGTGCAATGCCTATTCATGGCCATCTTTAGCGTCATGACATCATACAGCTGTAACCTCCCCATATGAGGGTTCCCAGCAGCAGTTACATTCTTATACATGTTTTTTTTAGTTCTGCACTTTCTCTCATATAGGATGCATCCAGCACTTACACTGCAGGGCCACATAGTGCACCTGGTCAGCATTCATGTTATGGAAGCTTTACCTCATTGCTGGAGGATGCGATCTCTCTGACTCTCCCAACCCGCTACTTGTATGTGTATGGTTACCATGTCCACATCCCATAACCCTTCCACCTATGATACTATTGCTGTCACCTGTCACTGTAGCCCATCCCACCTGTGAAAATGATTCTGACTGTGTCCTGTGCAGCCATCTGGCCTATGTGGTAATGTGTGCATCAGTTTTGTTCTATGTTTCCCTTGTTATGGCTCATAGTTGTAAACCAGACAACATGTCTTTGCCAGTGCAGCAGTGTATTGTCTGTCTCATATGGGGTATCACTGCAAGTGCTTCTTCTGATACCTCATTTTTTGCTGACACAGATCATGCAGCACTGTAATCTGAAGACACATTTGCTTGTATATTACCATGTTGTGCAATATGGCACAAACCATTAATATCTTACTGCAGCTGTCCAAGTTCCATATTGCAGTGCACAGATCTAAGCAATCAAAGCAGGTCTTCATGAATTTCATCACACCCTTTATGTTCATGTCATGTGACATAAAGCATTGTATGCCATCTCTGTCATGATTTTAGGGCATTGGACAGGGGATTCTTCAGTCAATTTCAATGTATATGGTTTATCACCTGCAAAACAAAATTAACATCATTTAAGTGATCTACTGTCTGTGTCCATGGGAGCACCATATCCAGGACACTTTGGTTGAGAATCTGTACACCTACCAATTAGTTAACCTTGAGGAAAGTCACCTATCACAAAACACTGGCAGAGATCTTGCATGCGTCAGACGTGGGAATCATGGGAATTTGGGTGGTGCATAGACACCTGTATATAATATTCTGTACATTACACACTACTTGGAAAGTGATGGAATTAAAGATGGAAGCCAGGAGAAGCAGGTTGGGTGTTGAAGGCAATATAGGTGCAGTCAGCAGCCTCCAGAACCTCAGGGAAATTGTATATTTAATATAGTCTGTTGTTTCTGCCTCAGCTTGCCATTCACTGGCATGACTGTTGCTGCTGTCTGTGGATTTTTATTGCATTTTCTACAGTGGCTAGTTCAGTGCCAGCACTTAGTTGTTTTGGATCTCTCCAAATAATATTCTCTGTATAACTTATTGTTTGGAATTCTGTCTGTGGAACTATATGAATACAGTTGTGTGTATTACAGTATGTGTTTAATTCTGTGTTAGTAACTCTGTAGAATTCTTTGTTTAGAATTTCATCTGTAGAATTCCTTGTTCAGAACTGTATCTGTAGAGTTCTGTTTAGAATTATTTCTGCATAATTCTGTATGTAGAATTTTATCTATAGAATGCTAATTCTATTTGTGGAATTCTGCATTTAATAGTCTGTATGTATAATCCAGAATTCTGTGTTTATAATTATTTCCGTCTAATACTCTTTAGTGTTCAAGTTCTGGTTGAACACATGTAATCATAGCTTTGTTCAGATGTAAAAATAACCTGTGCACTAAATGTGAGAGACTTTGTCCTGACCCTTCTTCATATATACTAACTCCATGGACTTGCAATTTCAGAAAAATGTGAAAATTGCAAAAAAAGGCATTGCTACCCGCGCTGCAACCCAAATAGACCAGCTATGATTTTCTTTGAGAAAACTGCAATTGGTGAGGTACAACTCATCTGATTTGCTCAGCAAATTGCATCTGTTTACCTTGCACTAGATTTCTAGTATGCAAGCCTCAGAACTCTCCCTGTAGAACTTTGTGTTTAGAATTCTCAGCATTTTTTGTAGGTCTTTGCATAAACTTCTGAAGAATGATGTCTTTGCAATGTTGTCTTAATTCCATGTATAAAAACCTGGGGTAAGAATTCAGCTTATAGGCTTCTGTGTTTAGACTTCTGTATTTAGAATTCTATTTGTGGAATTTTACATTTAGACTTTTATTTGTAGAATTATGTTTACAATGTTATATGTAGAATTTAATATAAACTTCTGCATGTAGAATTCTGTTTTTAGAAGTCTATCTGTAGAATTCTTTCTCTAGACTTTACATAGAAGTTTCTGTAAATTCCTCATGCAGAGTTCTATCCATAGTAGTACATCAATAGACACTGCCTGTTGAATTCAGTTTTAGAACTGTTTATGGAAGTTTGTGGTTAGCATTCTGTTTGTAAAATTCTAAATGCAGAATTATGTGGCTAATATGGTTTCCTTTCAACTTACTAAGCTCTTAGATTATGAGGACTCAACTCAGAGTTCAACTTCTAGATGTGTTTTTAAGTGTGCCAGCACCAGTTCCTTTTAGTGTTTTTCATCCTTTCTTGTTTATGTAACTGTAGAGTTAGGATATATAAGTTAAGGTGTGTGTGTGTGGAGGTGGAGCTTTTTTACCACATGGTGCAGGGGGCAAATCCCTTGCAAAAACATTTTAGCTTATTTCATGAGGTGGAGTTTGGGTCTGAGTCATTGTGATCCTACTTATCCTGTTTATAAATTTCTCTGATTATAACTCTTATCTGTTGAAATTTTGTGCATAGAATTCTTTAGACCTTTGTAGTTCGAATTTTCAACTTAGAATTCTATGTTAAGTGTATGATCTGTAGAACTTTGCTTGGGATTCAGTCTGTAGAATCCTGTGAACTGTAGAGTTTTATCTATAGAACTTTTATGTGCAGATGTATGTTCCTAGAATTAAATCTTCAGTATTCAGTGGTTAGAATTATATCTGCAGAATTCTATCTATGGAATTATTTACTTCGAATACTATATGTAGGAATTCCATATTTAGACTATTTCTACAGTTTTGTGCTTGGAATTCTATCTGTAGAGGTGAATATGTAAAAATCTTAAGTTAGAATTCTCTTTACATTTCTGTGTTTTGAATTGTATCTGTAGAATTATTTGCTTGTAAACATACAATTCTACAGAGTTTTAATTTTCTGTACGAGCTTCATTGCATATATTGATTCACCTCTTAATCCCTAAATTGTTCACAAAGGACTCAAATCTGAGTTCATTTGGTGGGGATCTCAACCCACCCAAAAAGATTTAAGTAAACATTTTTCAGGTGGCAACTCCCTCTGTACCCTCTGAATATTTAGATGCAAACATCTCAGTTGTTCAAGCATGGAGAAGGAAAAATCCCCAGAACAAAGGAATCAGTACTGTGGACATTTAGAAACCATAATGGCAGTGAATATTTCCTATGGAAACAACAATTATAGATTCCAGCTTCAGGAAGAAGTTGGTGTCAAGTAAGAAAAGGTGTGCAGAATCCATAGGATTCAGTGTATATAACTGTATTTACAATAGTATGTGTTGAGTTCATTGTTTAGAATTATGTTTAAAATTCTATGTTTTTGAATTCTGTCTGTAGAACTTGATATGGACTCTGTTTACAGACTGTAGAACAATATTTATAATTTTATTTGTAGACTGTTTAGAATTATCTGTAGAATTTCATGTATGCAATTTGATGCTTAGAATTCTCTATATAATAATGCTGTAGACGTTTGTGTTTATTATTCTATTTGTAGAAATTGTATTTTGAATTATTAGTATAGAATTTGAATTCTCAATATAGAATTGTATTTATAATTACATGTTTAGAATACTCTTTGTACATATGTCTGTAGATTCTGTTTACAGAATCCCATGTTTAGAACTTTTCATTTGCAGAATTCCTTGTATATAATTCTATATGCATACATTTGTTTTGAACTGTAGCTGCAGAATTCTGTTTACAATTCCATGTATAGAATTCTGTAATTAGGATTTTCTGAGTAAAATCCTATCCATAGAACTGTATGCATAAATTCTGTGTGCACAAATCTATCTAAAATGCTTTGTTTTGAAATTATGCTCCTACAATTCTGGGTTTAAAATTCTGTAGATTTGTCTTAATAAAACAGTTAAGACAGAATTATATCAGGTGTGTTATTATAGAGCAGATTACATAATGAGGATAAAATAGCAAATTCATTGCGTTTTTAAAATCAAGCTGGTTGAATTCATGGGTGATGAAAAGTATATGTCTGGCATGAGGAAGACTGCAGTATTTGAAGGTCTAACAACCAACTTCAACAACAAAATAAACTATAAAACTAAACTGCGGTTAGAATCAGTTCTGTGGAATTCAGAATTTTTTTCTGAATTCTGTCTGTATCTGCAGAGTTCTGTAGTTAGTATTTTATCAAAATGTGTGCTTAGAGTTCTTATTTTCTTATTCATTAAGTAGACTACTCCCTGAGGAATTTTGTATGTATAATTTTTAAATGTATGAAAATTCTACATTTATTCTATTTGTAAAGGTTTGTGGCTGGAATACAGAAAGGCTAACCATGAGGAGAAGCGTTAATACATCAGTGTTTCCTACCCTGGTAAGCCTTTGAGTCTTAGACTACCCCCTATTGGGGTTTTCTGCTTACTGGGGGTTTTGGCATGGAAGGTGGTCTCACTGTAAGAGCTGCATAATAATGTGGCCATCCAGGGGAATGGGTGATTCTAATTAGCCATGTACTGTCCCCTGGAAATGCCGACAGCCTCCAATTTGCTCAGCTGAGCAATTCAGCAAATCATTCAGCTGCATTAAATTTCAGTGTTGGAGGAAAATAGTGACCACATTAAAAATATGATAGTCACCTATTCACTCCTATGGGAGTACTTATGGTGCAGGTAAGTTGAGTGGCTACATGGGGTTGGGGGTGTTAGTGTGTGTGTGTCTGTCTATGGGTTTGTCTGTGTGGCTCTGCCTGGGTAGCTGCTCCAGGGTTGTTAGGTATGAAATTCAGAGTCTGGATGTTTGTGTGCTTGCATATATATATATATATATATATATATATATATATATATATATATATATATATCTGTTACAGAGAATTTGTGGGTAGATGGATGAGGATGCCTAAAGAGGAGTTGTGGTATTGTACGAGGAGGTTAGGAGTGGCAGGGAAGTATGTAAGAGTGGTGCAGGATATGTACAAGGATAGTGAGAGAGTGATGTAGTCTGCTGTGGGAGTGATGGATGTGTTTAAGGTGGGGGTGGGATTACATCAAGGATCTGCTCTGAGCCCTTTCTTATTTTCAATGTTGGATAGGTTGACAGATGAGATCAGACAGGAGTTCCCGTGGACTATGATGTTTGCAGATGACATTGTGATCTGTAGTGAGAGTAGGGAACAAGATGAGGAAACCTTGGAGCGGTGGAGATGTGCTCTTAGAGAGGAGAGGAATGAAGGTCAGCAGGACTAAGACAGAATATATGTGTGTAAATGAGAGGGAGGATAGGGGAATGGTGAGGATGCAGAGAGTAGAGTTGGCAAAAGTGTATGAGCTTAAATACTTGGGATCAACAGGTCAGAGTAATGGTGAGTGTGGAAGAGAGGTGAAGAGAGTACAGGCAGGGGGGGAGTGGGTGGAGAAGAGTGTCAGGAGTGATTTGTGACAGATGGGTACCAGTAAGTGTGAAATGGAAGGTCTACAAGAGGGTAGTGAGGCCAGCTATGTTATATGAGTCGGAGACAGTGGCATTGACAAAAAGGCAGGAGTGAGACCTGCATGTGGCAGACTCAAAGATGTTAAGATTTGCATGGTGTATGATGAGGATGGACAGGATTAGGAATCAATATATTAGAAGGTCAGCTCAGGTTGGATGGTTTGGAGACAAAGACAGAGAGGCGAGATTGCATTGATTTGGACATGTGCTGAGGAGGAATGCTGGGTATATTGGGAAAAGGATGCTAAGAATGGAACTGCCAAGTAAGAGGAAAAAAGGAAGGCCTAAGATAAGGTTTATGGATGTGGTGAGAGGACATGCATGGGGTTGGTGTGAGAGAGCAAGATGCAGAGGACCGGAAGAAATGGAAACAGATGATCCACTGTGGTGACCCCTAATGGGAACAGCTGAGAGAAGATGATGGATGAGTGTTTTCTTGACTGATCAACTGTGGGGGGGTCTTGTCCTTGTTTGTGTGTGCATGTGCGTGTTCACGCGACATCAGGTCTGGCAGTGGTACTCGGGGCTAATGTGTGACTGACGCATGCTAATGAGCCACTGATAAGGTTGTTCTCATTGCAGCCATAGCTGTCTGAATTGCATTTTCTCACCGTAGCATTAATTTACTGATCTGCAGTGGGTAACTACCACATTTGGTGAGCCTTTTTCTGAATCCTAGTGTGTGATTAGAATTATATATATTCTTCCTACAAACCTTCAGTATTCAGAATTCTTTCTGTAGAGCTTTGTGTTTAGAAATCTAGGTGCAAACTTTTGCTTAGAATTCTGTCTGTAGAATTCTGTAAAATTTTGATTAGAAGTTTGTTTGTGGAATTATAACTATAGAGCCCTGTAATTTAAAAGCTGTCTGTAGAATTCTGTGTTAGGTTTCTATCCACAGTGCTTTCTCTGTATTAATCAGTGTTAAGAATTGCAATTGTAGAATGATTTTTATAGAACTTTGAGTTATGTTTTATAGTTCTACCTGCAGCATTCTAAGTTTGGAATTCTACATGCAGAATACCGTGGGGGAATTCATAAGGGTACTGTCACATGTTCGTCTTTCGTCTTTTCCCGGTTAGGGGTCACCACAGCAGAACTGCAGTCCTCTAATGATTGGCAGTAGATTTTTACGGTGCTGAGGTGCCAGCCCGACACTCAACCTTCAATAAAGGCACGCCCATTCATGCATGTCTTTCGAACGCCACTCGACTGCAGGGAGGACATGCAGACTCCACACAGAAGGTGCTCCAGCCTTTTCCAAATCACAAACAGCCCTACCATGGCACTTCATGGTACTCTGGCACAAGAATGTGCAGCATCTATTCCAATCTGGATTTAGAGAGGAAGTTTCTATTAGTGAACTGCTGTGATTTTACAACTGTGGACCACATATAGAAGAATTAGAAGAAGTCTTTGCTCTCTTTATGGACTCACTATTAACTTTGACATGATAGTCAGAAATAAACCATGAGAGAGAGATTATACTCGAGTACAAAATGTATAAACACTTTGTGAAATTAGAGCTTTGTATCAAAAACAACTGCAAGGAAGAAATACTCAGGGATATCTAGGGAGGAAAAAAATCAAGATAGAGGTGTCGGGCATGGCTGCCTTCTTAGCCCAATTCTGTTCTGTCTGTATATTAATTCAGTGGTGG
The DNA here is from genome assembly GCF_019279795.1 of Protopterus annectens. NCBI lineage: Eukaryota > Metazoa > Chordata > Ceratodontiformes > Protopteridae > Protopterus > Protopterus annectens. The sequence goes on from NC_056750.1 coordinate 262,335,314, forward strand.
CTGTTCTTGCTATTTGTTATATTTGTTATACATATTCCTCCAAACTCCCTAAGATACAGCCAGAGCTGCTGCTTATGAGGGTGATGATATTTATGCCTTTTGGTTAGGAATTGTAGGAAAAATTATTTTTCTGGAGTGCTTTTCAGTGAAAGTTTGTGCTGAAGTTTAATAATGACAAAAGACTACTGATAATTACAGGGAGGGGAAATGGGGTAGGAAGGCCATCATAGCTAGTTCCTCTGCTAATGTGCAAGATCTATTCTAATTCCTTCGTGCATGCAAGTTTTTACAGTTGAAAAGGGTGGCTTGAACATGGATGCAATGGTCAGGGTTAATCAAAACCTTGAATGCTTTCCTAGGTGCTTACAGGTACAGTATTCAGTTATTGTGGTGCTTTACAAAATAATTAGGCAATAGTCTTTTCCTAAATATCTATCTACATATTATTGGCCTATTGGGCCTGAATGGAGTAACTGTTGAGCTAGCAAGTTTTATATAAAAAGCTTTTGAATTTGATCATGTCTTCTTAGTCTACTTAAAATAATGGTTTGAGTTGTACTAGCTCTTGGAATTTGACAGTTGTTGTTAATTTAAGCCACTTATTTCATTATCAGAGGCACTGAGGGCCTGCATTGTACAGGAGTTGCAATATAAGAAACTGAGCTATATGAGCAGGATATCTGTAGTGATCTTTGGTTAATACAAGTTAAGCTTCTATGGTGGTATTTTTGTCCTCCCCATATCCAAGGTACCCTGTTGATGGCTGCACTTCCTATCTCCACTTGATCCATTCATTCCAAGGAGGCAGGAGCCAGACATCGCAAGACAAGGTGAGAGCCCTGTGGTTCATCTGTTTATTTCTATGTATGGCAATAATGTCTTCTGCACATTTGGAGCAACCACTACACAGGAATAGAAAAAAGGTGGAGGTGTCTCTATTTACATTACAAACATAACATTTACGTAACAAATTTAGCTCCAATTTTTCTCCCTTCCAGATGTTCCTTAAAAATCTGACATCCATAACTCCCCCAACTATCACTAGAGAGCAAGTACTCAGGGCACACTCCAAGGCCAAGAGCCCTGCATTGATGGATCCCAATAACATCATAGGATGCCTCATTAGTATCATGAAACATGAACTACTGGGACAACTAGAAATGCTATTTAACCATAGTCCCCAAACAGACTTTGACAAATGGAGGACTGCATCAGTTATCCTTTTGTACAAGGGTGGGCCATCCATGGACCCAGTGAAGTAGAGACCCATAGAACTGACTATCCTGATGTGCAAAGCTATGGAGAGAATAATCATGGATTTCCTAAATGACTACATAGTTAATCTACAAACACTGGACCAGAATCACTTTGGGTTTGTCAAGGGCAGGTTTTGCCTACTCAACCTGGGTGGACTTCTTTGCCAAGGTCTGCAAAGCAATGAATGAGTGCAAAATGGTGCATAATGCCTACCTCAAACTGGTTGAGGCATTTTACACAATACTTCACTAAGATATTATAGAAAAACTCATCAAACTAGGTATAAACCACTATATCACCCACTGGATAGCCAGCTGGCTTGCAGACTGGACCCAAGAATAGTAGTCTTCCTTCACAAAAGTGGGATATCTCACACTTAGTGCTAGGGCTGGTCATGTTTGGCATCTTCTTCTCTAAGGTCAGGGGTAATATCAAAGGCCTCGTGCTGACCAAGTTTGAAGACTGCAAATTGGGTGCAGCCATTGAATCCTCCCAAGACACAAATATTCTTCAAGAAGGCCTGACACATACTAATAACTGGTGCCAGAGTTATGGTCTAAAACACAGTGACAAAGTGCATCATAGTATCTTTCAGAAAGATGACCAGCCCTGCTAATTACTACATCGACAAAACATCCCTAAGAGTAGACTCTAGACTGGGATTTGGGAATGCATGTAGTACGTGATTTAGCATTTGACCATCATGTGTCCACTGTGATGTGGAAATAATTTTATGTTACACAACTTATAAGCAGGGTTATGGCATCTAGATCCAACCATATCATTCTGTTGTACTCTGCTCTCATAAGACCAGTCATTGAGTACAATGCACCTTTTGGTATTTACCTTGCCAGACATATGCAACAAATGGACTGTCCTCAGACATTCCTCACAAAAAGAATGCACTGTGTGAAAAATAAGTCCTATGCAGACTGCCTCAAGCCCTTGTCCTTATAGCTGGTCTCCTACAGACTGCTGAGAGGTAGCCTGACCTACAAAGCATCCCCCACTCCAGCCTTAATGAACCTGGAATTGCACATTTGTAAAACAAATGGCATCAGGAACACCTGAGCCGGGGACCTAAACCTTGCCTGCAACATAAACAGGATATGCTGAAGGGACAGGTGTGTGTCTCATAGGTTCCCCCTTCTCAGGAGCAGAATTTCCATCCTTGTGAAACAAAGTTCATCCCTGCACGTATTCAGGTGGAGCTTGGATCAGTGGATGATGAACTGTTAATACAATCCTGTCCTGATACCTATGCCTATGTTAGAGAAAGTAAGTTTGTAAATGCTTGGTCACCCATGTCTAAGTACATATACCCCCAAAACAACATTGTGAACCAAAATCTATCACATTTTGCTGGCAGACATGTCTGGGCTTAAAAAGGCTTGTTGGGTTGATAGCCTAGTGTTTTACTATGATACTTCATAGAGATCTGTTTTAGGCTGGTTATTATTAGATGGTGACTAAAAAAAATGCAAATCTGAGTGGTTCTATAAGGGAGAGATGCTCTGATACTGAAATTTAAGGATGAGCATCAGAAAAAAATTATTGGACAGATAAATTGTATGTCTGATTTTTTTATCATATTTGACTGTCATGATATATCTGAAATACTTAATGTATGATATGCAATAATATACCTGTTGCATTGGTTTTCTAACTGACACAAATAATGGAATTTGGAGATGTGGACACTTATTGGTGGACTGGAACAGTGGCTTAAGATGGAGGAAAGAACCAGCCTGGTGAAAACTACCGAAAGTTAATGAAAACTTAAGGATAATTTCATGGAATATAGTTAACAAATTGAGATCCTGACTGAATGGATTTCTTAGAAAGTTTTCTGGAAACTTGGTAGATACTGATGCATCTGAATTTTGAAATTTTAATATACTTAGTTCCAGCTCAGAGTGGGAAAGTTGATAGCCATAGTGAATTCATGGGTTCAGGTTTAAAATGGGCCTTACATTAAATTATGAATATTTTTATTACTAGATTGCATGAACATGGAGAAATATTGGACAATAATAAATATCTGCATTCCACTTACTAAGATTTCAGAAGCCCAACCTATACCAATTTTGGAAGAATTCTTAGAAAAGGGGGATAAGGCGCGACTGGGAATATGATTTATTTGAGGTGACTTTAATGCCGAAACAAGAAGATTTTATAGTTATGAGGAATTGCTGTTAAACAAAAAGACTAATTGACAGCATAACAAAACACAATTGTAAAACCAACTCTACATGGTTGAGTCTTGTGAGTTTGTGGTATCCAGTACTTTTGAGTGGCTCAGATGAAAAGAGAATAAAATATATTTTCTGTTAAATCTCTTCAGCTTTGAACGATATTAATCTCCTCAGACTTTGGCAACTTTCTACAATAAACAGCAAATTGACAACTTTCTACAGTAAACAGCAAATTGAAAGGTAGAAGTCATTTTCTGCTTAATTTCCATTATAATTTTATTATAAAATGTTTGGGAATAGTAATATGGTGAAATAGAAGTTAATAAAAGAAAGCTATTTAGATGAGTTTGAGATATAATCAATTCTTTGAAGAATATCTGATTAAAGTAATTGAAGTGGAAGGCCAACAGATTACCTTCACGGAATATTTATAAGAGCTATATGAATTCCATATTTTGAACTGGCAAATGTGAAACTTGATAGAAAAGTGGTGTCATGGTCTGATAATGATCAAATGTCTAAAAATATTTGGTACAGTGGTGCAGTGGTTAATGTTGCCTCACAGCAAGAGGTTCTCTGGTTCGATTCATGGCTGGAGTGCTTCCTGTGCAGTCTGCATGTACTCCCTGTGTTCATGTGGGTTTCCTCCCACATTACAAAGACATGCATCTGGAGCATTTCTCCCAGGGCCTCTGCTGAAAATAGGCTCTGTCCTAGTCAGACTTTCCCGGTCAACAAATGCTAAATAAATATTTGTGAAGTATACTAGAAGGTGGTTATTTTGCAGGAACCTACAGATTTCCAGAACATATAGAACCAGACAGAAAAGACTTAATGTTGCACAGAAAAACATTATCAAGCCCCTTTTCCACACGTTTTTCTACATGGGGTCAGGGTGCTGTTAACTGCTGCCATCTCTGTCAAATCAATGCCACTCTCCTACCTTCAACAGCCATGCTTGACTGTAGCAGTCCTTCTCTCAAACAATCCATCTACCTCTTTGCTGGATGCCCTTGATTCCTCTTGTGTTCTTCCTGTCTGTCCCAAATCATCTTCATCAGATTCTCTTCTGCTTTCCTGCACATGTGCCCAAGCCACCATAATCTGTTCTCTTTGACTTCTGCAATTGGAGCTACTTGGGCTTCTGATCTGTTCTCATTTCTTCATCTGTCCCATAATGTGCATCCTATCACCCATCTCAGGTAGGTCTATATAATGTCAGTGAAATGGCATTGCAATGAATGCCATTTTGCTGACCCATATAGACTGAAATTGGAAAAGAGCAAAAGCTCAGATCAGCTATCCCTTTCCCAGGGAAATAAATCGCTTGGCCTGAGCCATGACATTGCCCTTTACCCGACTGTATTGCAATATCAGAATTGCTATATTTAGTTAGGGGGGATGTGGAGGAGAAAGCCCCCCACTTTGTAATGTTTTAAGTGGGTATGTTGTGTTTTGTTGGTTCACCAAATTTTTTCCATGGGAAAAAAAAAATCAGTGAACTGGAGTTTCACTCATAAGATTTTGGTCTATATGTGTCGGCGAAACGGCTGTAATGCAGTTTCGCTGACATAATATAGACTCGGGCACTTCATCACCTCTAACTTCCCTAAATACTCTCCCTTAACTGCCCAGGTTTCTAAACGATGCAGTAGTATTGGTTACACCACTGTTATGTATGTGATGACACACACCCCTTTATCCCAGGCCGGTGATCAAGGAACCCCAATCCTCACCACTGACACTGGCGAGAGGTGGTCACTAAACACAGGAATAATGGATTTACACAGTATTTCACATGCAGCTGTCTGCATCCAACACAGTTTCCCCCAAGAGCCCACAGGGAACATGCTCCACTGGGACTGGACTCTTTCTCTCCATATCACAAACAAGACCCACCTTAGAGCATTGTGTCCCAGTTCAAAGTATCTGGCACACGCAATTGAATATCTGATTTTTCACATATACATACACACCTGGGAAAGGCTGACATAGATTCACCAGCTTTGTTCCCTCTCTCCAGATTACAGGGTAGCTGCCACCAGCCAAATACTCTAAGGCTGTTACAAGGTATAACCAATTGTGCTGTATCAAATTAATACTGATATGAGTAGTAGAGTCTGACTGAAGCAGTAAGGCTTTTTGAAGTGGTCACAGTGGCACTGAAATAAGCACAGGTACTAAAGATATTAAAAGTATTCACTAAAAGACTAGACAGAATGAAAAGGTATACAAATATTTCATAATGGCAATAAAAATAGAAAACATGAAAATACTTAATATTTAGTTACAAATAACATCAGAGTTTTCAGTCACAGGAAATATAAAATAACAGGGTTGGCTAGAATCTCACATGCAGAAAAAGAAATACTTAACTAATCTGATGGTACTTTTCCTAACTAAACTAAAGAGAAACTGCCCCTAGTTAACTCAGTATTGCAAGGCAAGATGTACTGCTGAGATTTTCACTTCCACAGGGCAAGATGAGATACTCCACACACTGAAGTGTACAACTAACAACTACTACTAAACTGTGACAACTGACATAGATCTTTTATATCAGATTCCAAAAAAAAAAACTGCTGCTGCCAGAGTTCCAGCCTTCAGATGGTTATAGAATCACGAGTTCCATCCTTCAGATGGTTATAGAATCACATCACATCTAGTTCCCTGATTATGGCACAGTTCACATTTAGAACTCTAAGAATCTGCTGCAGCATTTTTAACATAAGCAACTTTTACAACTACATTTTAATACCATCATCTGTAAAAATTAATGTGACAGTCAAATGACACAAGATCTACAAAATTTCATCCAGACACGCTGACATGAGACAAGACTATTTACAAAACTTCAGCCAGCCATGTTGGCATATGCCATACATGCATTGCTTTACTTCTCCTGGTACAGCTGGCAATACCTCACATTGTCACAATGTACACTTTACATTTCAGCTGCTTTGGAATTCTTCTGTCATACTTCACCTGATACTCTATTCCAGTTGGCTGCAGCCCCTTTGATTTTAGCTTTGACATCTTAGGTTCATAGGTTCATAGATTAGTACTAAGTTAACTGCCCGTGTGAACCATTTTAAGCCTAGCCAATTATCCCTTGTGAGACTCAAACCCTGCACCTTATGTTTGTAAGGCAAACACCTTAACCATTAGGCCACCTAAGACTTCCCTTCTCAACCACTCCAGTCAGGTACATGAAGCTGATAAGTTCTGCTATTCTACCTTATTTCTTGGCTTCTATTGATTTCCAACATTTACTGCTATTACAACTATTTTATCTTTACTCTGTTTCATCCCACGTGCCTTCAATTTTACATTCCATTCTCCTAGCCTTTGCTGAAGTTCTTGCTCAGAGTCTGCCTGTAATGCCACATTGTCTGTATACAGCAGCTTTGTTGATCTGACCTTCCTTATTAGCTAATGCAGTCCATCACCACTATGAACAGCAGTGGGCTTAGAGGTGAAACTGATGCACAACCACACCCACTGGGAACCCCTGTGTGAATCCAAACACTATTTTTACTTGTGTAATTGGGTCCTTGTACATAGCCTGCACTAACTCTACCAGTGTTTCTGGGACTATTTTTATAATCACAAGACTGCCCAAATCAGCTTTCATGGGAGTTTGTCATATGCTTTCTTCAAGTTTAGGAATGGCCAGTTTGACTCTTTCCTCCTCTCTAGCCACTTCTCAACTATCTGTCTCACTGCAAACATCAGGTCAGTTGTGATATATCATGATTTGAATCTTAATGGCTCACCTCCAGTCTTTCGTTTAGTCTGGGCATTTGTTTATCAATCACCCTCTGCAGAATTTTCATGCAGTTTGGTGTTTGATGCTGTTTTACTGCCCACAGTTCTGAATGTCCCCTTTGTTATTGCTCATTCTCCATTGATCTGGGATATGCCTTTTCTTTCCATACTGCTGTGAGTATCCTCTGGAGCTATTTCTCTCAACTCATCCAGCATCTTTATCATATCTGCCTCAACCTCAAATGAACCTGCTGCTTTCTCTACACTTCATTTTCCTTACTGCTGTTCTTACTTCTAGGGTGAGCTTCTCTTTCATCTTACGCTATGTCCCAGGAAATACAGCTGTACAGTTTTCTTCATTCAGAAGCTGCTGGAAGTACTCCTTCCATCTGGCTTTGTCTTGTGGCCTGGTGAGCAGGTTCTTGCTGGAATCCCTTATGACGGATGTCTGACTATCTTATCTTTCTGTCTTTGCCTTGCAACTGTGAGAGTTTGTGTCCATCTACTGAGTCACTTTCCAGAAAATGGTAGAGTGCCTCGGATGCCTTGTTCTTCATTCTTCGTTATTGCAGTTGCTCTCTTAGCATCTTTGTTAGTCAACCAGTATTGCTTCTTAGCCTGGTCAGTCTTATTTCCCACTATTATAAAAGAACAAAAAACAAAGAAAACCACCACGGCCAGTAAAATCCAAGACTTTTAATGGCATAGAAATAAAAAAAAGCTCTAGCACCTCGGCAATAAGCCTTTCAAGAGTACTAAACAGCACACCCTATTCCACATTTAAATAAACATATCAATCAAGCAATTCATCCAATTAAGAGTATAATTAAGAATATAATTCACTAAAATCATACAAGTATTTTCCAATTACATTCTAAATTTAAACCAATGTATCATACTTCAAAATAAAAACAGTCTCTTTATACAATTTACTTTTCAATTCAGCATTATTAAAACTCCTCACTTTTTCACAACACATGTTTTTGTTGTTTTATAATATTTTGATATGGCCACTGTTCTTCCCTTGCAGCTGCCACGTATTTTTAGAGAGGATGAAGTTGATGCTTCACAAAGGACAATGGAGCATTATATCTCACAATCTGGAGATTGGTTTGGTGAACATATGAGTGGTTCCAAGCTGGGAGATGGCTTGAGGACCTGGGAAAAGGTGTTTGAGGATAACCATAACCAAAGAGCTGCTAACCCTTTTTTGTGAATTGGTCAGCATTCTAGTGCGCAGTTTCCATTGGAATTACAAGGTACTGTTGAGAAACTGGAACATCTTTTATTTAAGGAGAATGCAGTGTTTTACAGCATCATGAGCCTCCAATGTTATATGGAATCGGATGCTTCACCTAGGGGTCTAAGGTGTTTAAAAATCCATCTACAGCCTTTGACCTAACTAATGCAGAGGATAAAAAATTTGTGGCTCGTTGTAAAGCAGCTGCACATCAGTGTATAATGGACTGGGTTTCTATCTTGATCGAGGGAGATTTTGTTAAACAGCAATCTGTTGAGGAGATTGTGGGGAGGTGTGCTTCTCTCTCAGCGCATGTATCTTCCTCCATTTGGAGCAGGTTTTGGGAGGTATAAATGAAAGACTGAAGGAGGCTTCTGAAACACTGATAGCTCAGAAATTGAAAAAAATTAAGGCTTGACATAGGTTCATAGGTTCATACTAGGCTATCTGCCCTAGGGCATTTATAAGCCTAGCCAGAGTGTGTGTGGCTTTCACCACCCCTTAGGATGACAATACTATACCCATTAGTTTGCTGTGCCTCTGTCCAGCAGTGACACAGAGATGATTCCCGGGGTAAACCTACGATCTCCCATCCACTCGTCAAGATTTCTCTTGAACAGAGTCAGTGAGGGGCTCTGCCTCACATGGACTGGGATTCTGTTCCATAGTGTAGGGAGTCTCTGGGTGATGAATCTCTCCCTCCAGCACGTCCTATTTATATCCGTGTTGAGGTTTAAGTCTCTTGCTCTCGTGGCTCTGGTGGATTTGGATTTTTGAGGTGGAGCATGTCCATTAATTCCAGATTGGACATGGCCTTGTATGTCAGGCACAGATCACCTCTGAGCAGACTGTATGCGACTGAATAGAGCTGGAGTTTCTTCAGTCGGGCAGCGTATGACATATGTTTGAGCCCCTTTATCCTTTTGGTGAGGAACTTTTGGGGTCTTTCCAACTGCTGCAGGTGTCGGGTAAGGTACATTCAATGGGGCGTTGTACTCAATCATTGGTCTGATAAGTGAAGAGTACAGGGGTACAATGACCTCTCCTGATCTGGATGTGAATCCCTTCATGATCAGGTGGGCAATGTAGAAGGTCTTCCTAACCACTTTGGCAATGTGAGTGTCAAAAGAGAGGTTACTGTCAACTTGGGTCCCCAGGTCCCTGATGACGTCTTCCGTGTTTAATGGATTACCACCTATGTGGTAATTAGGGGTTACCTTGTTTTTCCCAAAGGGTATGACTATACATTTTTTGGCATTTAGCTTAAGTCCATGGCTCTGGCACCAGTTATCCATTTCTATGAGACCTCTCTGGAGGATGTCTGTGTCTGATGGAGTGTCAATTATGGTGCCCAGTTTGCAGTTATCCATTTCTATGAGACCTCTCTGGAGGATGTCTGTGTCTGATGGAGTGTCAATTATGGTGCCCAGTTTGCAGTCATCTGCAAATTTTGTCAGCCACAATCCTCCAATGTTTGCCTGCACTTCAGAAAAATAAATGCCGAACAAGAGGGGGCCCAGGACTGAGCCCTGTGGGACACCGCTCATGACCGGCTTAGAGTCTGACATGGCATCAGCAACTCTAACCCTGTGGGTTCTGTCCTTGAGCCAGTTTGCAACCCATCTTGACACATATGGGTTTACATCTAAGCTGGTGAGCTTTTCTATGTTGCCCGAGTGGGGTATTGTGTCGAACGCTTTTGCTAGGTCAAGGTAGGCTGTGTGAACTGCCTTACCCTCATCAATAGCTTTAGTGACTGTTTCGAAAAAGTCGACCAAGTTCAAGAGGCAGGATCTGCCCTTGACAAAGCCAAATTGGGTAGGATCCAGTGTCTGTAGGTCCCCAATGTCTTTATTTATGAGTTCCATTATGATCCTCTCCATAGCTTTGCAGACAAGGATCGTCAAGCTTATGGGGCGGTAATTTCCAGGGTTTGTAGAAGCACCGCCTTTGTGGAGTGGGACCACAGTTGCCGTATGCCATTCTTTGGGTACGTATCCTGTAGTAAGGCTAAGATTAAACAGCAGCCTTATGTGTGGGTTTAGTTCCTCATTGAGTTCGTGTAGCACACAGCCGGGGACACTGTCTGGTCCCATTGATGCTGTGTTTTTTGCTTTAGAGAGAGCAGCTCTCACCTGGGCATCTGAGATGTTTGGGAGGCTAGACTCTGGTGGGATAGATATTTCTCCTTTTGGCGGGGAGGGAGGGGAGAAATTTGCACTGAACCTGTCTGCCAGTATGTTGGCAATGTCTGTGGGTTCAGTGATTTTTGTATCATTTTGGACTAATTCTGAGCATATCTGGGAGTTTCCACCCAGGTTTCTAACATAGCTAAAGAAGGCCTTATGATTGTCTTTTGTGTCATTAGCAATTTTTCTCTCAAAGTTGGCCTTGGATGATTTTATGAGTGATCGTAGTTTTTTGCTAGTAGTGATCAGAGATGCCTTCCCTTTTAGGGATTTTGCTCTGTCATGTAGTAGCTTTCTCCTTTTGTTGAGTTTGTTTATGGCTGGGGTCCACCAGACCGGGCCTGCCTTTGGAGGAAAGGGTCTTGATTTTATTAGGGATTGCTTGATCCATACATTCCTGGAGGTGCTCGTAGAAGGCATTTGTAAGGGTTTCAGCAGCGTGGGTTGTGGTTTCCACTGGCTCGGGGGCCTTGAAGGATACCACTCCAGTCTTAAGAAGTGTGAAGTTTGCTTTTGAGAAGTTCTTCACTGTGGTCTTTTTGGCTGGGGTTGGGGGCAGGATGTGGATCTCCAGTGAGATTAATTTATGGTCTGATCGCACCAATGAGGGATATACTTCGGTGTGGAGCATTTTGTCCCCATGTTTGTGATGATCAGGTCTAGTATATTTTCTCCTCTTGTGGGAATGGTGACTAGTTGTTCCATAGCATTTGAGTTTATGAACTCCAGGAACCTTTGGGCTAGGGTGTTGGGGCTTGAGTAATGTTCCCAGTCTATGTTTGGGTAGTTGAAGTCACCCAATATGATGGTGTTTGGAGAGACATTCATACTCTCCAGTCTCTTCAGGAAGGCTGTGTGGGTTTCCTGAGTTTGAGAGGGTGGTCTGTAGCATGCTACAAACTGTAGGGCAGTTTTACCTATGGTTAATTGCACCTGGATGGTCTCCGATGCTTCGTGCGTTGCCACTAACCTGGAGGTGTGGGTATCCTTTATGAATATGGATACTCCCCGTCCTTTTGTGGTTCGCTCTGGATTTTGGGGCGGGCATGATATGAGGTATAACCTGATAGTGCTGGGGTGCTCTCAGGAGCCTTGAACCAGGTTTCAGTCACAGCACAGACATTGATGTTCTCCATACTGAGGAGGGCTTCGCGTGCATCTTGAGGTTTAGACTTCTGGCATTGAGCAGTATTACCCTTAGTTTTTCTCCATTTTTGTTTTCTAGGGTGGTAGGTTTATCATTTGAGCCTTGCCTAAAAAAGGCACTATGGGGGTGGCAAGAGCCTTTGCCAATATCCGGAAGGCCAGGGGTGACAGGTGCAAGCCGTCCCTTGCGAAGCAGCGTGGCTTGTCAAGCATGTCATCCCAGGCAGACAGACATTGGATCCCCTTAGAATGACACCAGTAATTAAGCCAATTATTAAAGCTGATCATTTTGTCTCTGTATTGTGGCATCATTCTTGGTGAGGGTAGGATACTGCTCAGGGTCAGGGTCATACCGGCCTGGGCTACATAATCTGAGAGCTCCTCTATGTCTCTTTTCATGTAGTCCAGGGAGGTACGTCTCAGGTCGTTCACACCGGCATGGACAATGACTGAGTCATACTTGTACTTGCTGTAGAGTGACCTGAGTGCTTGTGTTATGTGGCGGATTCTAGCCTGACAGGCAGCTTACTGTGATCTTTTCCTTGTTCAGTCTGGTGAGTGGGACGTCAGTGTGTCTGACTATGGAGTCACCTATAACAAGTGTGTCTGGCATTGTGTTTGGCCTTAAGGGCTGTGACTGTTTAGCACACTGACTTTGAGAACTATGTGTTGCATGTCTTATGTCTTGAGGTGGCAGTTGCTTGGGTGTCTGCTTTGGAGGCCTCTGTAGTTTTGGTAGATTTTTGATCAGTGCCTCCGAGTATGTCTTTGTGTGTTTATGTGTTTGTTTTGCAGTTGTGATAGTTCTATGTGAAACTGGGTTTGTGGTGTGCGTGGTTTCCTTCTCCTAGAGAGCTCAGCCTCCAGTTTGGCTATATAGTTGCATCTCTCACATGTATTTGTGTTTTGTGGGAGAAGGAGTGGGTTGTCTGTGTACATGAGGCAATTGTAACATTGCCTCAAGATGCCCAGATTCACCAGCTGAACAGGAGAGGACACTAGCAACTGACCCTTCGACATGCTAGAAAAAGTGAAAAAGTTTGCTGTGTAACTGAGTCAGAAGGGACCTATAGGGAAATGGGTACTCAAGAGGATTCTAGGCTAATGTAGTACTTTGTTTAGTATATAAGTACTTTACCTATATAAAAATGCTTTAGGAGCAAGTGCTGAGCTTTTGAGATGGAGAATAGACTGTTTAGATTGCAAGTAGAGAAGTTCTAAGGGAAAAATTGAAGAGCAGACTTTACGGAGCCAGAAATAGTTTAACCTTCTTTAACCGTCGCTGCCCGATGGTGCTCTATGGGCAACTCCATGCAAAAGCACGCTAAAGCGGGCTTTATTACAGGGGGCTGAAAAGAGCTAGGAATTGACCCAAAATGGCCAATAGACTACAAGTTTCTGGCTGGAACCACTCCTCTAGGGACAAATAGGCTGCTCAGTGCTCCCCACTCCCACTGGTGAACAAAGACGCTTTCTTTTATCCAAATATGGATATGGAATAGCACAGGAACCAAGACAAAGTCCAGAGATCAGCAAACTCTGAAGACTGGACTATTCTAGTTCAGTAAGACATCAATGACTATCAGTGGTTCCACTTTATTGAGAACGATTAAAAAGAGATGTCAAAGGGGTGGGTGCTCCCAAGATGGAGAGGAAGTGACGCGACAACATCGAGTTTCATTTGCTTCTTCAGAGGTGAAGTATAGTTCTTTTGAATGGGAAAATGATGAGGTGGCCTATCCCTCTGTTTCCTGCTCAGCAGCCGAGATATTAGAGTGACAATTTTCGGGGGGAGGAGGCATAACAGAGACTCCACTAGAAAGAGACAGTGTCCTGATGCCGCAAGGGAGAAACAACATTATGGACAGGGCAAGAGGAAAAGATGGTAATGAATGTGAGTCATTTTTGTATCTTATGCCAAGGGACTGGTTTTGAACTTATCAGGCATCGCTTTTTCTGATGAACTTTCAGTGTTGAACTGTGGTTTAAAATTCATTCCTACTTTTCTGCCTAGAATACATATTTTGAAAATGGAAATATTTAGATTTGTCAGGAAGTTACATTTATTGCACTTTTTCTATTACTGATGTGAGAAATAATGAGTTCTATGATTCTTTTAATACCACTGATGACAGTTCTGGAGAAATGTTTTTTTCATGTGACTCCTCGGTTGAGGAAAATATGGTGAGCAATGCATATTGTTTAATGGATACCACTAATATTGTGTGTAAAAGTGATTTTATTCCCCCATTTGTTCATGAAGGAATTAAGAGCTTTTCCACCACTCTGAATTTTGCCATGGAAAGGGAATATAAGGAATTTATTGGCAGTAAAAGAAAATTAAGTACAACTTAACTAAAGTTGCGTAGTTAGCTCTTAAAATTTAAGTCAGCATGATTTGGTATTCAAGCCATTTGACAAAGGTAACGCGATTGTAGTCATACATAACACACAGTATGAAAACGTGTTATGAAAATTTAAATGATGTGAACACTTATGAAATAGTTTCTATGAGTAATTACAAAAATGCACTGGTTAGTTTTCAAAATATGTTGCAAAAGGGTGTGAGGTTAGGATATTTGTCATAAAGGGATGTGGAGAAGGGTTGCACTTTGGCCACATTTTACCATTTGCCAAAAGTACGTAAGAGTTTAGTTTCTCCTAGTTGACAGATTGTATCAGATGTTAATTATTTTTTACATAAAATAAAGCTGGTACTACCCATATTTATTAGCATCAGTGGTTAAGCTGGATTCATACATTCAGGATAATTTTGATTTTTTAGAGAATTAAGAATGTGCAGTGGTTTGGGGGACACTATTGGTTGGTGATGGATGTCAAACGTCCTTACACCAATATTAAGCATTGTTGGGGGACTGAATCATTAACTTTTTTGGGGGGGAGAGTCCCTTTTCTAGTTTTTTGATTGAATTGTTGCATTTTTGTTATTTTTTTTTGTTTGTTCTTCATAGAATTATTTATTATCAGATTAAAGGAATAGCAATGGGGGCTCCTTTTGCCCCCATGTATGCAAATCTTTTCATGGGTTGATTTGAGATTAATTTTTTTTTATCATTTGGATTTTTTTAGGAAGTAATTCATTTAATATTGTAGATATATAGATTAATTTTTTTTATGCAATGGAAGAGAGGATTTAGTGGGAACTTTCTTACAGGATTTACAACATAATGAGTTTGGTTTTCAATTTGATGGTATACAGTGTGGAAAAATTTTTTTTTCTGGATTTAATACTTCAAGGGATGGTAGGTTATGGTGTTAAGACTATGATACATAGGAAATTTGGAAGTGACATCCATTTTTTAGATGGCAGAAGTCACCATTCCCCTATTTGATTAATTTGTTACCATATGGGGAACTGCTTCTTGTTAGTAGATTATGTAACACTCCTGAAGGTCTGGAAGAGGAGTTGTCTAGGACATGTAGGAAGTTTAGACAAAGAGGTTATAGACTGCAGAATGTGGACAAAGTTGTCCAGATTAAGTTGTAGAAATCTGTGTGACAGGATTCATTATTTCCCCACTGATAATACGGTTATTTATAGAGACAATGTAGTGGTTGACAATTTATTTAGTCACTTTGTGTGAGAAGGTGTTGGATCTTATTACATTTTATTGTTTTTTTATCCAAATGTAGGGATTTAGTTACATTTTTGCCCTACAAACCTAATTTTTCTTTTAGGAGAGGTCACAGCATAAGGGATATAGTGTCCACAGTTGTTATGGAACACCAGTTGCTAAAGTGGCAATATAGTTAAATAATTTAGGAACGTTTCCATGTGACAACTGTTCTGTTTGTGAGCATGTTGTGAGATATTTTAGTGAGATCAGTATTAGGTTTATACCTAGTGGGGCTTTTAATTGTCACACTGAGGCCATTATGTATGCCCTGAGGTGCCCTTGTGGCCTTTTTTATGTTGGGGAAAACAAAAGATCATTTAAAGTAAGGGTTCAGAGTCCAGTAGCAGTGCATTTTTTTTTCTTGCCATGAGGGGGAAATAGTTATTTTTTACAGGGAACTATTTTAGAAAAAGTGAGGAGTTTTAATAATTTTGAATTGAAAAGTAAATTGTTTAAATAAACTGTTTCTATTTTGAAGTATGCTTTGTTGGCACCTATTGGTTTAAATTTAGAATGTAACTGGAAAATGCTTGTATGATTTTAGTGAATTATATTCTTGACTGGATTAATTGTTTGATATGCTTATTTAAATGTGGAATGGGGTGTGTTGTTTAGAACCCTTGAAAGGCTTATTGCCAAAGCGCTAGAGCTTTTTTATTTCTGTGTCAAAAGTCTTGGATTTTACTGGCTGTGGTGGTTTGCTGTATTTACCACTATTTTCTGTACTCCTTTCTTTTGATAATTTTCTGGACTTCAGCATTCCACCACCAGCTTTCCTTACGTACCATATTTCTATACCTGACTCTGCTGCATATTTGGTTTATAGTCCTCGCACACACTGTTTTGAGGCACTGTGGCACTACCAGTTTTCAGCTGTACCTCCTTCCTCCACTCCCTGAAGTGCCAGAGCCCTGAGCATTTTCTTGAACTCTTGTACTTTCTCTCCAGTCAACTTCCATGCCTTCAACCTAGTCTTTTACTTAGAGCCTTCTCTGACCACTGCTTGTGGCTGATTGGTTTACGCTGTGGGCTGACTGTTTCACTGAGTAACTTTGCAATCACCGATTCTATCCCAGTGTCTTTTCCTCGGTTGGTGGAAGTCAACCTGAGTTGCATACTGGCCACTCTTGTAAGTGATCTTATGACTATCTCTCTTGCCAAACGATGTATTGTCCACCATCAAGCCATTTGCCAGACAGGATTCTTGGATGACAACTCCTTTTTTTCATGTTGCCCCACCCATGTGGACACAGGTAGTCCTCATATCCTGTTCTGTCTGCCCTAATATGTGTATTCAAGTCCCCCATTATCAACACTGACTCATGCTGTCCTGCTTTATCTAGTAGGAACTGCAGTTGCTGCCTGAATACACTTTTTCCTCTTTTGCGACCCTGTTGTGGGGCATAGGCTAAGAATATGAATACTGTAATATCCTTACACTGGAGTCTGATTGCCATGATTCTGTCATTAATTCTGATGACATCCCTCAGTTTCTGCACTATTTCTAGTCTGGCCTCCTCCTGAGTAGTAGACTTTGGATCCCAGTCCTATTGGCTTTGCTGCACTGCCTTTCCACAGTGTCTTCTGGATACAGACAATGTCCAGCCTCCTCCTTACCATCATGTCATCCACTTCCAAGACCATCCTGTCAGTGAACCTATACTGAGTGTAACAATCCTTAATTCTTGTTTGGCAGGTTGATTGGTTTCACATCCAGTTTTTGCTAGAGAGCTATCCCAGGTAACCCAAGTTGAGCAGCTGGATGCCAGCTGGCTAGTAGCTTATTGACCCAGGACTGCTGGACTTTATGGTGGGCATGCAGTGGCTAATAGGGGCAGATAGACCCCTCCCACTATTGCCATGGGCCCCAGCAAATACCCATGCCCATTTTAGGCAACATTAGTCAACAGAACCAAGTCATCTAGAGCCAGTTTTTAACATTATCTAGTGGCTAGCCATAATATGGTGTGCAGTTTGTAATCCATGTTTTCCTACCTAGAGGATACTCTGCACCACAGTTGACCAAAGTGGTTGAACTATTCAACTCTTCTGATAGGTTCCATCTACAGCCTGTAGTGCTGCCCACAACTTTATTCTTGGGTGAGTTTGAGGTGGGAGTGCACATGTTTTTGGAAGGTAGGGGTAATCCTACAGAGACACAAGGAGAACATGCAAACTCCTGGAAGGTCAGGATCAAACCTTGTGCATGGGAGGCAAAGACCTTAATCATTACGTCAATTGTACCTTTTCACAGAAATATGCTAGAAAGAACTGATGCAAGTTGTGATAAATCAGGATAGTAAGCATTTTGTACTTTGATAGTTCCCCAAAGAGGAAGCTATGCACAAGATGCAGGTTAGCACTTTGATGATAATAAGTGGTATACTTTAAGAACAAGTCTTGTATTGAACAGAGTACAGTTCAGAATAGGGCATTAAAAGATGGGTGTATGTAAAATGGAGAATAGTCAAGGGTAATAATTTTTTTTCTAAGTAAGCTATATTGAGGAAATTATTTAAAAATAGTCAAAATATAAAACCACATACCACAAGAATTAAGTAGTTTTGCAAGTGCAAGTCAAAGTCCAAAAAATATAACTGCAACACACATGGCTGAATATATCCAAGGAAATCAACTATCCAGATGAACGGAGAGTTTTATTGATGAAATAAAACATAAGCTCCTTTGCATTGTCATCAGTGCTTCTTCAGACGTTAAAAGCAGAAACAGTCAGTCTTTAAAACTGCACTCAATCAAAAATGTTACCTAATACATATGCAATCTACTACAATCAGCAGTCCTCTAGTATCATCTTAATAACAATAAAAATGTAATTTGACTGTCAATGCTCATGTTCTAAAGAATTAAAATCATACTTTGAACCATAGGTTAGCTGTTGTATCTCCACTAACATTGTACTCTGTTCGAAAAATAATGGAAAAATAAAGAACTTGGTGAGATAATTGCATAATATTCCTTATTCCTCAAAAACCAACATACCTGATTCTTTCTTGGTTCATGTGATCATAATCATCATTATACAATTCTCCATGACAATCAGACCATTTAATGTATGATGAAGACTACAAAGCTTCTTATGCATTCAGCCAATCACTGTTCATAATGCACTCACATGTCAACTGAGAAACAGCAAGTTAGTCAAACATATTTAAAGCGCAAAGTGTTGTGAACATTCCGTTAACATTGTTCTCTAAATTCACTTAAACTAATACACATCATAATTAACAGTAATGGTCTCTGTGAAGGAAATGAAAACAGTCATCTGTGTTAGCATATCTGGCAGGAGATTTGTGTATATTCTCAGATTAACTTGTATTGTATACTCCCATGTCTAATTGTGAAGATGTAAATTCATTTTTAAAATGTTGAGCATTTCCCCGTTTATACAAAATGTTTAAAGAATCTTTAAGAATTTTGATACATTTCTAATTGCACATGTTTGCGAGGGAAATTCTAAAGTATAAACTGTGGAGAATCAGCTGATCAGTAGGTGATGTCATTAGAATGAGGCTGGTTGCTAGGTGATTTTTTCAACAGATGATTGAAAGAAAAAAAAAACTTTTTCAAACAGCTGATGGTTATTTTTAAAATAAGACATTTGAGACCATTAACGTGGACTATAAAAGAGACTGCTGAAGTCAGTTCTGGGCAGTTAGGAGTTGCAGTCACTATAAAAGAGACTGCTGAAGTCAGTTCTGGGCAGTTAGGAGTTGCAGTCACAGTCCTGTGCAGTGAACTCCCAAGAAAAAGGACTCACCAAAAAACTGCCAATGTGTCTTTGCCTTGCTGTTATGTTTTAGATGACATCAGGGACAGTATTCTCTAGTTAGATTAGGAAAGTTTAGTTATTTAGATAGTTTTTCAAAGGTGATGGACTTATATCTAAGTTTAATTTTACATTTCTGGTGATTGGATTGTGGTGTTAAGTTATTGATTTACATTCTTGTAATCATTTTATTGTATTCAGTTTCTGTCTTATACAAGTGGTACAGTGAATTACCTTCTGTTTAAACTGTGAGCTTTGACCGGTTAAGACCTGCATGCTATCAACTTGAACGCCTAAGTGAAGCTAAGTAACTTTTATCTGCACTTTTATCAAATAATACACGATTTAAAGTAAATTGTTTGTGTTACATTGAGGAATATCTAGCTGGAAGCTGTGACTCTGTTTGTCAGTAGGTTCCCACCCACTCTCCCTGTTTTTGTGTTGGTGTTAATCTTGGTGGCTTTGAAACTGCCCGCCCCTCTTGTAAATTTGCACTTGGATACTCCTCCTGGGCCCATCTTATTTGCTCACTCAAAAAAAAAAAAAATCTGCTTTTACTGTATTTGTGTTTCTTCCTGCTTTATTTTGCTTTTGCGTCATCTTAAAAGTACTCAATGGTATTTATTACTGCTTGGTGTAACTCACTCTAAGCCTTTTAGTTTAAGCACTTGGGCTTCAGACCAGTTGTTTTACATTAAGAAGGTTTGTGCTCCGCACTGTGGTGGCAGAACAGGTAGCTTACATCCTTCTAAGTTGGGAACTGCTGATTGAGGGCTCAGTGTTTGTTATTCTAAAAGTGTATTAATTCTGGTTTAAGCACTTGGGCTTCAGGCCAGTTATTTTACATTAAGAGGGTTCGTGGTCTGCACTCTTGTGGGAGGAGAGGCTGGAATCTGCCCTTCTGAGCTGGGAATTTCTGGTTAAAGGCTTATAGTGCCTGCATATTTGAACTGCTTCTTACTAAATTGGTACACCTTGTTTGCTGTAGCATAGACTAGATCCAGGCCTGCTGAATCTAGCTTTGTTTGTATAACTTGAGCACTAATCCAGGCATTCTTTAAAGTATTCAATTGTATTTGTTACTGCTTGGTAGTAACTTGATTAAAGTGTAGCTATCATTCTAAATCTTTTGGATTAAGCACTTGGGCTCAGACCAGTTGTTTTACATTAGGAAGGTTTGTGGCCTGCACTGTGGTGGCAGAACAGGTAGCTTACATCCTTCTAAGTTGGAAACTGCTGATTGAGGGCTCAGTGTCTGTTGTTCTAAAAGTGTATTAGTTCTGGTTTAAGCACTTGGGCTTCAGGCCAGTTATTTTACATTAAGAAGGTTCGTGGTCTGCACTCTTGTTGGAGGAGAGTCTGGACTCTGCCCTTCTGAGCTGGGAATTTCTGGTTAAAGGCTTATAGTGCCTGCATATTTGAACTGTTTCTTACTGAAATTGGTACACCTTGTTTGCTGTAGCATAGACTAGATCCAGGCCTGCTGAATCTAGCTTTGTTTGTATGCTTGTTTGCTTATTTCCCTGAAACGCTAATTCCACCTAAAACGTGGCTTTTCAGCGCTTCTGTGGATCCCTAGTGACATCTGCATTGCTTACTGTACTTATTTCCTTGTTTCACTTGAAAGAAAGTTACTGTTTGTCATTTTTGCATTTAAGTTACCTGTAACACATTGCATTTAAGTTACCTGGCACTTACTCACTAAAGCAATTATATAAGTCAGCACTAAAAAATTAAAAGCACTACACCCTCACAAACTCCCCTTGAGTACCTTATTCCCCATTGGCCCTTTTTTTTCAATTATAAAGGAATTTCCAATACTATTCTAGCATGTCCAAAGGTCAGTTGTCAATCTCCTCTCCGGTCCAGCTGGTGAATCTGGGAATCTTGAGGCAATGTTACAACTGCCTCATGTACACAGACAACCCTCTCCTCCTCCCAACAAATTCCAACACATGTGAGAGATGCAACCATATAGCCAAACTGGAGGCTAAGCTCTCTCAACTCAGTACTGGCAAAACCTGTCAGGAGGAGAAGGAAATCACACTCACTACAATTCCATTCTCGCATAGACCTACCACGACAGCAAACCAAACACATAAACACACAAAAACATACTCGGAGACTCTAAATAAAAATCTGCCTAAGCAGCAGAGACCTCAAAAGCAGACACCCAAGCAACCGCTACCCCAAAACAAAACACGTACAACACATCGCTCACAAAGCCAGTGTGCTGAACAGTCACAGCCCTTAAGGCTAAAAATCACACCTGATACACTTGTAATAGGTGACTCTATCGTCAGGCACACTGACGTCCCGCTCACCAGGCTGAACAAGGAGAAGGTCACGGTGAGCTGCCTGTCGGGCGCTAGGATCCGCCACATAACACAAGCACTCAGGTCACTCCAAGGCAAGTACAAATATGACTCCGTCATTGTCCATGCTGGTGTGAATGACCTGAGACGTATCTTCCTGGACTACATGAAAAGAGACATAGAGGAGCTCTCTGAGCATGTGGCCCAGGCCGGTATGACCCTGACCTTGAGTAGCATCTTACCCTCACCAAGAATGATGCCACAATATGAAGACAAGATGATCAATTTCAACAATTGGCTTAAGTATTGGTGTCATTCAAAGGGGATCCAATGCCTGTCAGCCTGGGATGACATGCTCTATAAGCCACGATGCTTCGCTAGGGACGGCTTGCACCTGTCACCCCTGGGCTTTCGGATATTGGCAAAGGCTCTTGCTACCCCCATAGTGCCTTTTTTAGGCAAGGCTCAAAAGACAAACCCACCTCCATAGGTATCACAAGGGATAAGAAACTAAGAGTAATGCTACTCAATGCCAGAAGTCTAAACCTCAAGATGCATGCACTCGAAACTCTCCTTAGCATGGAGAACATCGATATCTGTACAGTAACAGAAACCTGGTTCAAGGCTCCCGAGAGCACCCCAGCACTGCCAGGTTATACCTCATACCATGCTTTTCAGCCCCAAAACTTGGACCGAACCACAAAAGGAGGGGGGGGGGCATCAATATTCGTAAAAGATACCCACACCTCCAGGTTGGTGGCACAGCACGAAGCATCAGAGACTATCCATGTGCAACTAACAGTGGGTAAAACTGCCTTCCAGTTTATAGCCTGCTACAGACCACCCTCCCAAACCCAAGAACCCCACTCGGCCTTCCTGAGAACACTGGAAAATATGAAGGTCTCTCCAAACACCATTATATTGGGTGACTTCAACTACCCAAACATAGACTGGGAGCATTATTCTAGCTCCAACACCCTAGCTCAAAGGTTCCTAGAATTTATAAACTCAAACGCTATGGAACAACTTGTTACCACTCCCACAAGAGGGTAAAACATACTGGACCTGATCATCACCAACATGGGGACTCTATGTTCCAGACCAGAAGTGTATCCCTCACTGGTAAGATCAGACCATAAACTAATCTCACTGGATATTCACATTCCGACCCCACCCCCTGCCCAGAAAACCAGTGAAAAACTTCTCGAAAGCAAATTTCACACTCCTCAAAACCAAGGTGGAATCCTTCAAAGCCCCCGGGCCTGTGGAAAATATGGCCCAGACCGCAGAATCCTTTGTAAACACATTCTATGAACACCTTCAGGCATGCATGGATCATGCAATCCCAAATAAAACCAAGACCCAATCCTCCAAAGGCAGACGTCCTGTCTGGTGGACCCCAGCCATAAACAAACTATACAATAGAAGGAGGAAGCTACTACATGATAGAGCAAAATCCCAAAAAGGTAAGGCATCTCTGATCAGTGTTAGCAAAAAACTACAGGTACTCATAAAATCATCTAAGGCCAGCTTTGAGAGAAAAATTGCACAGGACACTAAGGATAATCACAAGGCTTTCTTTAGTTATGTTAGGAACCTGGGTGAGAATTCCCAGATATGCTCAGAATTGGTCCAAAATGACAAATAATACACCGAACCCACAGACATTGCCAACATCCTAGCTGACAGGTTCAGTGCAAACTTCTCCCCCCCTCCCCACCAAAATGGCAAATATCTATCCCAGCAGAGTGCTGCCCCCTGACATCTCAGATGCTCAGGTAAGAGCTGCCCTCTCCAAAGCAAAAAACACAGCATCAATGGGACCAGACGGTGTCCTGGGCTGCATCCTACATGAACTCCAAGAAGAGCTAAACCCAAACATAAAACTACTGTTCAATCTCAGCCTTATCACAGGATATGTACCCAAAGAGTGGCATACAGCAACAGTGGTCCCTGTCCACAAAGGTGGTGCCTCAATGGATCCTGGAAACTATCGCCCCATAAGCCTGACTAGCTTGGTCTGCAAAGCTATGGAAAGGATCATCATGGACCTCCTAAAAAAAGATATTGGGAACCTACAGACACTGGATCCTACCCAGTTCGGCTTTGTTAAGGGCAGATCCTGCCTCTTAAACCTGGTTGATTTCTTTGAAACAGTTACCAAGGCCATTGACGAGGGGAAGATGGTCCACACAGCCTACCTGGACCTCGCAAAAGCCTTTGATACAATACCGCACTCGGGCATTCTAGATAAGCTCACCAGCTTAAATATAAACCCCTATGTCACTAGATGGGTTGCAAACTGGCTCAAGGACAGAACCCACATGGTTAGAATTGCTGAAGCCATGTCAGACTCCAAACCAGTTACAAGTGGCATCCCACAAGGCTCAGTCCTGGGACCTCTGCTGATCGATATATATTTCTCGGAGGTACAGGCCAACACGGAAGGACTGTGGCTGACCAAGTTCGCAGATGACTGCAAACTGGGCACTATAATCGACTCTCCAGCCGACACAAGCATCCTCCAAAAGGGCCTCATAGAAACAGACAACTGGTGCCAGAGCCATGGCCTCAAGCTAAATGCCAAGAAGTGTATAGTCATCCCCTTTGGCAAAAACAAAGTGCCCACAAATTACCACATAGGTGGTAATCCATTACGTACGGAAGAAGTAATTAGGGACCCAAGTTGATAGCAATCTCTCATTTGACAACCACGTGGCCAAAGTGGTTAGAAAAACATTTTATATAGCCTACCTAATCATGAAGGGATTCACATCTAGATCAGGGGAGGTCATCGTGCCTCTTTACTCATCCCTCATCAGGCCCATAATTGAGTACAATGCCCCTTTTGGGATGTACCTTACCAGACACCTGCAGCAACTGGAAAGACCCCAAAGGTACCTCACCAAGAGGATCAAAGGGCTCAAACAGATGCCATATGCTGCCTGGTTAAAGAAACTCCAGCTCTACTCAGTGGCATACCGCCTGCTCAGAGGTGATCTGTGCCTGATGTATAAAGCCATGTCCAACCCGGAATTAATGGACATGCTGCACCTCAGGAAATCCAAATCCCATCGAGCTACGTGCTCGAGAGACTTGAACCTCAGCACTGAAATAAATAGTACATGCTGGAGGGACAGATTCATAACCCAGAGGCTCCCTTCACTCTGGAATAAAATCCCAGTCCAGGTTAGGCAGAGTCCCTCATTGACTCTCTTCAAGAGGAATTTTGATGAGTGGATGGGAGATAGTAGGTTTACCCTGGGTATCACTTCTGTGTCACTGTTAGACAGAGACACAGTATACTAACCTCGAAAAAGGGCATAGCAAAATTCATTTAAAATGGGTGGCGAAAGCCAAGCACACTCTGGCTAGGTTTATAAATGCCCTAGGGCAGATAGCCTGGTATGAACCTATGAACCTATGAAATTAAATGTTTTTTCATTACTTTTCTTTGTGGCTGGGCAAGCGGTGTGTTATCTAGAGATTAGAAAGTGTTTATACCTGTTTGTTACTCCCCAGGTCACCTCGAATGCCAGGCTGCTTCTGGTCACAGCTATCATTTATTTCGATATTTAATTTTTAATAATTGAGCACCCCTTGAAGGGCATGTAGACCTGTCTGACGCTGGTGGCAGAGTTTACCATTTGTATTGTGGAGGGGACATGGCTGAAAATCTGTCAGGCAACCCATAAGTGAGTGTGTGAAATTTCAATTTATTTTTGAATGCGAGTGAGTCGGAGATGTTTAACCGGAACACATTACTCTGAAGCGTATAATAAGGGATTACATTTGGGGTAGACAAAAGTATATAGTCCAGTCCCAGGAAATAGAGCATGTTCCTGTTGTGCTTTTAAGGGAAATTGGTGAGTTTTACTCCTGTGTGCTCTCTGCTGTGGTGTTTTCCGTGACGCTTCCACACTGTAGTCAGTGGTGAGAATTGAAGTTTCTTAATTACTGAACTGGGTTTTAAGTGGGGGATATCGCATATTGGTGGCAGTCCAGTGGGATTTAACCGAATGTTACATTATTGGTGGCAGTCCAGTGAGATATTAACCAGACGTCACAGTCTGAACATGATTTTCATCAAAGTTGACACACATAATTTCCCATTATAGGTAAGACCCTGAATTGTAGCTGTAACGAATTGGAGAATGTCCAACCAAACTGAAAGTACAAGGCAAAATGGCATTTTATAAGTTAACATACAAACGTTTAAAGATATATATCATAAAAATAAAACAGGTATATGATCACCCTATATTCTTAATACAGAAAGGGCACCTATAACGATAACATTTCTTCCACATGTAAGGACAATGAAGATAGAATTTGAACAGTCATCATGGATACCTATACTTAGAGTGCAATGTTGTTCAAAAATTCAGTTGGCACTGTTATTCTCAGAATTAACTCAAACTAAAACATATGAACAAGTAACAATAATTTATTAGCTTGTACATTGATAATCCATTTCTGTTCACTCTTCTCAGTCCTATTTTTATTGTCACCCATTCTGTGACTCTCACCTACAAGTCGAAGTACCAAAAATTCAAAGGTATGTTGTTGACCTGCCTTTGTAGTGTGTTTAGCAATAGCTATTGATGTATCTCATATATATATATATATATATATATATATATATATATATATATATATACATATACACACACACACACACACACACACACACATACACACACTCCTTAACTCTCTCCCTTATTGTCCTTTTAGTCTTTCTGACAGAATCTGGGACAAGCAGTACAATTAGCCAAATAGACTAGGCTGCTTGTTGAGCAATTAGTATAATGAGTAAGTCTATATTGTATTCCAGTAGTAGGATGGATAAATAAGCCCTTATTAGCTATACAAAGATACATGCTTCAATGCCTACACCTAAACGTGCCTTGCCTATTTGAGATGTTCAGCTGTCTCGGTGTAACATTCTGATAGCAAAGTCTCCTTTTTATAGATCTACAATTCTTAGATATAATTCCTAGGCATGAACCTACAATTCTACTGATGTCTTCATTGACTGATAAGAAAATAATTGACATTATCAATAAAAATTGGCATATTTTATCAGATGTAAGGGATAACATCAACCTACACTCTTAGTTCTTCATGACCAGTTTTATCAATAAGAAATAGAACCTTTTTAGAAAAAATATGGTTTCTGTCTAGTTCTTCTCTCATTCATTATCAAACTGAGGTTCTGCTCACATTCCCTAGTTGTAGAGCCTCTGTGCTTAAAATCATTCATTAAGTGTCTAGAGTACGCAGCAAGTGTCATCATTAGTAAGATGTGATAGGTGTAGAACCTGTCCTTTCATAATGTTGAACACTAGTTGGATGCAAGCTTGTCCTCTCAAGTAAATTGTTTTTCCTACAAAATTTCTTAAATCTCAGTACATATTTGACCATTGATTCTTCTAAGAGTAACATCTAAAAAATGTATTTTATCAGTGATGGATTCGATATAACAGATATTTAAGGGTCTATATATCCCCTTCCCATATAGCAAATATATCATCCACAAACCTTTTAACCTTTTATAGTAAAATATATATCTCCTGAATCTCTCCTTGGTCAGGGCATACTTCATCTCCCACTGTGCCATTACATGATTTGCATAAGAGTTGGCCTAAGGAGTGCCCATAGCCATTCCCATTTTTTGTGCGTAATATATTCCATCAAACAAAAATGTTATTCTCTAATCTTGATTCTATAAATATGCATAATAAATTGATTTATTTGCCCAAATACTCATTATGTAAACAAAGATATTATTTAACAAACTAAATACCTATGTTGCTGGGAAAACAAGTGAAAAGACAGCAAACATCTAAGGTCACAAAAACACTTCCATTAGGCAATGATTGAGTTTCTATGTGATCATATAATGATTCTATAAAATGTTGTGCATCTCTTAAGGTAGTATTAGTTTTATCTATGACAGGCCTAAGTTTGTTTTCTGCATAGATGGACATAGGCTCAGTTAACCAGCATTTGCCTGACACTATAGGTCTTAAATGGGGGTCATTTAGTGTTTTATGTACCTTCGGTAGACCCTTTATAATGGGTATTAAAGGTGTTTCATCTAACAAATAGTCATATAGTTCTTTAGTAATATATTTGCTGGAAAGACAATCCAATAAATCACCCTGTCTCTATATAACATTTGTTTTACCATATCTGTACTAACAACACATGTATTAGGTTCTGATAACATATCACACATTTTGTTCAGATATCTTACCTTATATAAGATCACTATAGCACCGATTTTATCAGCAGGACAAATCACAATCTCATTGTTTGTCTGAAGTTCCTTTAGTGCTTTGTGTTCTCTTTGATGAATTATAAAGTTTTTTATACATTGATGATTCATTATTATACATGTAGAAAAATCAAGTTCATGTGTTCTCATAAAAGCCTCAAGTGGATAGAACAATGAAATATATACACTGGGTTTTTTAAAAATATTCCATTTATTGTTCCCTGGAGGAGATTAGAGATCTTAACATGGCATTCCTGCAAATTAGTTTAATGTCCATAACAGTGTCGCAAAAGTTGCTAGGTGTAGCTGGAATAAAGGAAAGAATTTTACATAAAACCATTCTCTGGTCATTCAATTCATGTGTAGATAAATTAAACACTAATTTCTCCGATTCTGATTCCAAAATCTCTTCATTAAAGATGTGTGATCAGTCTTTTGAGGACATTGTCCATTTTCTTCCTCTGCTCCTTGAACTGATATGTTTTGGATGATCTCTGTTGGGTAAAAGGAGAGTAGGAAAATCCTCTTTATCTACTGATATGTACATTTCTGGCATTCAGTCTCACCTCTGCATCTTTATGAACTATAGTTATAATATCACTGGTATCCTCTATACACGTGCTCGTATCAATAAATGTAGTGGGATGACAGTACCAGTGGGCTCACTTGACTGGATAGCAGACTATAGTGTCTGGTTTCTTCAATATGGTCAGTTCAGACTGAGTTACATTATCTGTTGGTCTTGCCTTATTCAATTCTCTCTTGTTGTCATATGGCCAAGAAGAAACATTCCCTATTTTAAAATCTTGCATATCTCTCTAGTTTGTTTTTGTAGTTGTAGTTTCCTTTCAAATAAATGAAAAAATTGCTCAAAGCATTGTCAGTGGCACTGGTTACCACAAATGAAGGAAATGTATTTAAAAGTTCATGTCTCTTATTATTCCACTCAGTAATCAGCATCTGTTCTATCAGTCTGAAGAAGTCTATTAAATTCATGTAACCAAAACTTGTCTCTAAATTGATCTTTTGCCAACTAGTTAACAGCTCTGGATAAACTGTGCCATAGGTAGGCATCTTAGAGATGCGCAAACCCCTAGGAACCACCTTAAGGTGAATGCAGGCTTCCAAGTTTTTCTGTTGCCATTGAATATTTTTCAGTTTCATTAAGCTTTCTTCAAATTGTCTGTGTAGCCCGAGAAAGCTGCGAACATAATAATCTGTATGTTCAACATCATTATTATCTTTATTAATCCAAAGCAAAGGTACACCATGACAATCGAAGCAGACCCAAAGAGTAAAAACTTAATTTATTATTTCACAAAATAAAGTAAACGCTTTCGTGTTTCCAAGAACTCTTCATCAGACTTTCAGATTCATTGTGTAAAACCATTTAAATACTGAATCTCATCCAGAGCAGCCAATAAAAACACAGTAAGAACTACTACATGATTTTTAAAGTGCCAATGTATATATGTATATATATATATATATATATATATATATATATCTAACATACATAATTTCATTTAAAAACTTGTTTAGTGAATAACATACACTAATATAAAAAATACATATGTATATACATATGAATGCCTAAAGCATTAAACCATATCTAAAATAATATATGAAGTCTGAGGCTCAATGTTTTAAAGCACGGTCCATGAGAAATGGTTTCAAAGAAACCCCTCTCATTCAGCCCATGTCCCCTGTCAGCTTGTAGTCTAATGATACATTTGCCTTCCTCTTTCTCAGTATAATTCCTTATATCTCCTAACCTCACTGTAGGATGTATTAACTCTAAAACTAAACTGTAGGCCAACCCTACATCAGAAGGGGAAGTCAGATACATAATAAACAAGGAGCTACTGCCACTCAGAGGGTAAACAGGTTAGTAATTCCATATGTGAACAATAATAATAAAGTAACAGAGGTTATTAAAAAGAATTGGAGCTTGTTATTGTTAGATGATCAGATAAAGGAAGTAGTAGGTGCTGGTCCGAGATTTAGCTACAGGAATACTAGATCATTGAAACAGATCTTGTGTTATGAAAAAAGCAATAAGAAAGATCTCCTTTCTATTAGGAAAGGGACTTTCTCTTGTTGCCAATGTAATCAGTGTGGTTTCATAGCTAATACAAATAGTTTTATACATCCTGATATACATTTAGCATATGAATTCCATCATTACACAGATTGTAGGTCAATAAATTTGGTTTATTTAGCTATTTGCCAAAAATGTAATGGCTTTTATGTAGGAAAGACGAATAGGACCTTGAGAGAGAGAATTAGAGCACATGTTTATGCCACTAATAAAGAGATTGAAGGCAATGCAATAGCTAGACATATCATTCATAATGATAAAACACATAGCTTTAAGTTTTTAGTTTTAGAGTTAATGCATCCTACAGTGAGGTTAGGAGATATAAGAAATTATACTGAGAAAGAGGAAGGCAAATGGATCATTAGACTACAAGCTGACAGGGGACATGGGCTGAATGAAAGGGTTTCTTTGAAACCATTTCTCATGGACAGTGCTTTGAAACATTGAGCCTCAGACTTCATATATTATTTTAAATATGGTTTAATGCTTTAGGCATTCATATGTATATGCATATGTATTTTCTATATTAGTTTAGTGTATGTTATTCACTAAACAAGTTTTTAAATGAAATTATGTATGTTAGATATATATATATATATATATATATATATATATATATATATATATATATATATATATATATACATTGGCACTTTAAAATTCATGTAGTAGTTCTTACTGTGTTTTTATTGGCTGCTCTGGATGAGATTCAGTATTTAAATGGTGGTTTTACACAATGAATTTGAAAGTCTGAAGCATTCTAGAAAGTGCTTACTTTATTTTGTGAAATAATAAATTAAGTTTTTACTCTTTGGGTCTGCTTCGATTGTCGTGGTGTACCTTTCATCCTTTGCTTTGGGCTACTTTCATTTTGTTTAGAGGTACTTTACCCGTTTGTTTCTTTTTTAAATTATCTTTATTAATGTTTAATGTAAATAACGGATTCCCTTCCATTTTAATGGAATCCAAAAATTATCTATTTGTTGCCATTGACTATCAAATGTAGGATTATAATCAAGTTCTAATTCTAATCTCTCCACCATGCTTCAAGTGGTAGAGGTACAACAGAGATAAATCAAAATATAGAACCACATCCCAAGAGAATTAAGTAGTTTTGCAAGTGCAGGTCAAAGTCCAAAAAATATAACTGCAAAACAACATACACGGTTGCATATATCCAAGGAAACCAAACATCCAGATGAATGGAGAGTTTTATTCATGAAATAAAATGTAAGTGCTTTCTTGTTGTCATCAATGAAATGATATATAGAGTATAGGATGATTTATTGGATTGTCTTTCCAGTAGACACATTACTAAAGAAGTGTATGACTACCTGTTAGTTAAAACACCATTAATACCCATTATAAAGGGTCTACTGAAGGTACATAAAATGCTAGATGTCCCCCATTTAAGACCTATAGTGTCAGGCAAAGGCTGGTTAACTGAGTCTATGTCCAATCTATGAGGAGAACAAACTGAGAACTATCACAGATAAACTAATACTACCTTAAGAGACCAATATTTTTAGAATCATTATATGATCACATAGAAACTCATTCATTGTCTGATGGCGCTGTTTTTGTAACCTTAGATGTTTGCTCTCTCTTCACTTACATTCCCAACAACATAGGTGTTGAGTTTGTTAGAGTATATTTGTTTACATTCTGAGAATTCAAGCAACCAAATCAATTTATTATCCACTTTTAGAGAATCAATATTAGAGAATAACATTTTTGTTTGGAATATCTTATGAACAAAACATGGGAGTGGCTATGGGCACCCCCTGTGCTAACTCTTATGCAAATTTTGTGATGGCACAGTGGGAGATGAAATATGCCTTGACTAATGAGAGATTCAGGAGATATCTATTTTACTATAAAAGGTCTGTGGACAATTATATCTGTTATATGGGAAGGGGATATAAAGACTCTTGAAGAATATCTGTTATATATTGAATCCACCACTATGTTTTTAAAATTTACCATGCAGACCTCTGTAGATCAAATACATTTTTTAGATGTTACTCTTAGAAGAATCAGTGGTCGAATATGCACTGAGGGTTTTAAGAAATCTTGTTGAAAAAACAATTTACTTGAGAGGACAAGCATGCATACAACTCATGTTTAACAACATTATGCAATGACAGGTTCTACGCCTATCATGTCTTTCTGATGATGAGATCACTCTTGTTGTGTACTCTAGACAATTAATAATTGATTTTAAGCACAGGGGCTATACAACTTGGGAATGTGAGCAGAATTTCAGTTTTTTAACTAATAGGAGAAGGAATAGAGGGAGAAAATATTTCTCTAAGAAAGTTCTATTTCGTAATAAGACTGGTCATGAACAACTAAGAGTGTAGGTTGTTATCCTTTACATCTAGTAAGAAGAACATGCCTGACATTATCAATAAAAATTTACATATTTTATCAGCCATTGAAGACATTAGTAGAATTGTAGGTTCACATCCAAGAATTATAAAAATTGTAGATCTATGGAAAGGAGACTTTGCTATCAGAATTTTACATTTAGACAGTTGAACATCTCAAATAGGCAAGGCAGTTTTGGTTGTATGCACTGCAGCATGCATCTTTGTATAGCTAACAAGGACTTATTGATTCATCTTACTACTGGAAGACAATATAGATTTACTCATTATGCTGATTGCTCAAGAAGTGATCTAGTCTGTTTGGCTAATTGTACTGCTTGTCCCAGATTCTATGTTGGAAAGACTAATAGGACATTAAGGGAGAGAGTTAAGGAGCATATATATGAGAGATACATCAATAGCTCCTGTTAAACACATTACACAGGCAGGTCAACAACATGCCTTTGAATTGGTACTTCAAATTGTAGGTGAGAGTCGCAGAGGGTCGATATTATAACATCCAAGTTTATAAAGTTAGAATGTTATAATATCGAACCAGTTTTGTCGAACGCTGAAAACAGCGAAGGTGCAGAACACCAAAGTCTTTCCCAGGGAAAGAATTCAGTGGCTCGTTGCTGTGGCTTTGCTGTTTTCAGCATTTGATATGTTGGAGCGTTACAGGTCGGGTTCAGGTAAGTGTGCGGTTGTGTATAGGTTAGGGTTGGGGGCGGGTTAGGTGAGTTAGGGTTAGGGAGTGGGTCAGGTAAGTATGCGGTTGTGTGTAGGTTAGGGTTAGGGGGTGAGTTAAGGTTAGGGTGCGGGTGAGGTGAGTGTGCGATAGTGACTGACCTTAGGGTTAGGGTCGGGTTAAGGTAAGTGGATAGCTAGTAGTGTATGTAAAGTTTAGTTTAGGTGTAGGATTTTAAGTGTATATGTGTGGATTGCTGTTTTTTGTGTGTGTTTGTGTTGTGTGTATGTTTCTCAGAATAGTGATTTTTTTTTTCCCCCCCTGGGAAAAGAATCGCTATTCTGACTGTTCGATGTTTGCGGATTTCGATGTTTAGGGTTCTATATTATAACATTCAATCCTTGTAGATTTCGATGTTGTAATATAGACCCGTCGCAGAATGGGTGAAAAAAATAGGACTGAGAAGACTGAACAGAAATGGATTATCAATTTACAAGCTGATAAATTATTTGGCCTCAAATATGCTGTTCATTGAAATCTTTTTAAAGAGATAGACTACTTGTCCACAAATTACTTATTTTATAATATATACTTTTAAGTTTTAGTATGTCCATTTTATTTTGTATTAGTCTGGTAGGGCATGCATGAGTTTACTATAATTATATTATATGGTCTCATTTATAATGGAAAATGATTTCTGTTAATTTTGAAAATAGTGTTTTAGTTTTATTATTGTTACTTTTTTATATGTTTTAGTTGGAGTTAATTCTGAGAATAACAGTGTCAATTGAATTTTTGAATGACATTGCACTCTATAGGCATCCATTACAACTGTTCAAATTGTATCTTATGTCCTTACATGTGGGAGAAGTTTTATTCTTATAGGTGCCCTTTCTGTATTGAGAAGAATATAGTGTGATCATACACCTGTTTTATTTTTATGATATACATCTTTAAACTTTAGTATATTAACTTATAAATTGACGTTTTGCCTTGCACTTTCAGTTTGGTTGAACATGCCCTGATTTGTTACAGCTACAATACAGGGTCTTAACTATAATGGGAAATTATTTGTCAACTTTGATGAAAATCATCTTCAGACTATTAGTGTTCAGACCATTACTGTTATTTATTATGTGTATTAGTTTAAGTGAATTTAACATATGAAGAAGCATTGATAAAGCAAAAGCGCTTACATTTTTCTTCAATAAAACTCTCTGTTCATCTGGATATTTGGTTTCTTTGGATATAGTCATCTGTGTATGTTATTTTGCAGTTATTATATATTTTTTAAATAAATAGGGCCTCAGGCTCTGATGGAAGTAAGGAGTGATATTTGCATAGAGTTTAAGGAAGAGTAAAGATATTGACTTATAAGTATAAAAATATGTAAGTGTATGTAGGCTTCCAAATTCATGGAAACTTGAGATTATTTTCCCTATTGTTAATGGAATATTTGCAATGCTTTGCACTTTAAATATGTTTGACTTTAACTTGATATTTCTCAGTTGACATGCGAGTGTACTATGAACTGTGATTGGCTGATTGCATAAGAAGCTTCATATTAATCATGTATTAAATGGTCTGATTATCATGGATAATTGTATAATAATTTTTATAATCAAATGAGGCAAGAAAGAAGCATTATGTATGTTGGTTTTTGAGGAATAAGGAATATTACGCAATTAGTTCACTAAGTTAAACAGGACGCAATATTAGTATAGATACAATAGCTAACCCATACTTCAAAGAATGATTTTAATTTATAACATGAGCATTGTTAGATGGTAAGATAGCATTTTTATTATGATGATACTAGATGATAGGTTAGAATGCTAATTGTAGTAGATTGTGTATGTATGTATTGGGTAGCGTTTTTGATTGATTTGATTGTAGTTTTAAAGACAGACTGTTTCTGCTTTTATTTAACATATGAAGAAGCATTGATAAAGCAAAAGCGCTTACATTTTTCTTCAATAAAACTCTCTGTTCATCTAGATATTTGGTTTCTTTGGATATAGTCATCTGTGTATGTTATTTTGCAGTTATTATATATTTTTTAAATAAATAGGGCCTCAGGCTCTGATGGAAGTAAGGAGTGATATTTGCATAGAGTTTAAGGAAGAGTAAAGATATTGACTTATAAGTATAAAAATATGTAAGTGTATGTAGGCTTCCAAATTCATGGAAACTTGAGATTATTTTCCCTATTCGTGAATGGGAGGATGTTAAGGATCCAAGGATGTGCCATACCCTTACTCTTGGATATTTAACTAAAGACATTCTCTGCTATTCGAGATGAATTAGAGACAAATCAGACAAGATACCACACAAGTCAGAGAGGACACTATGCAAAGAAATCAATATGCTTTCAGACAGGGACAATCAGCAATGAATGCAAGCTTTATATTTGACCATATTCTGGAGATGCATTCAATGGTAAGGTCTGAAAGATTATGTACAAAGCTTATAGTTTTGGAATCTGCTTTTGACATGACTTAAAACAGAAAATTGTGGATTGCTGTGAAAGAAATGGGAGTTTTAAGTGGTGCCCATCATAGCGTATATGTATTTTCTTAATTGAGGAATAATAAAAATTTCATCAAAGGATTATATAAATGAGTTTGAAATTTCTAAAGGAGTAAGGTAAGAGTGCTTTTTTACTCTCTGGCTTCCCTTCATCTATATGAATGATATCTTTGAGTTGATATATACATTGGAGGGGAGATTCATATAATTGTTGACAGTTGCTGTCCAATCCTAGGTTATGCAGATGATCTCAAGTATGGACAACAGTTATGGAATTCAAAGGAATGAGATAACAAAAATATATCCTTTAACTTGTGGAGTGGAGATTTGGCTAGCTGGGGCATTTAGCACTGATTATAACAATTTATAGCAATTCATAAATTAAAGCTTTAAGATTTCCAGCAGCCTAACTTACAACAGAATTAGCAGTGGTAGAGGAGATAGCTTTGTATGATTTTTTTCAAATTATTTTTATGTGGATTAGGCTAATTAGAATTGAAGTCTCCTAATGAAAAGTACATAGAAATGAACAAATTATGAAGAAGCAATATAAAAATCAATTCCTTGGTTAAGAATGCAGAAAATTCTCCAGACCTTTATAGGTATACGTGTTTAAAAATATAATTCGCTACGATGATAACCCATAGTGCAAATTATATCTTCTACATAAAGAAAACTATTGGGAGTTTTGTGGTAAATGGGAATGATCAATAAATCTATGCTAGTTTTTTCAGCCTTTTAAGAAGTGTTAAAAATTAAGAACACCACCACATTTATTTTGACATGAAATGCAGACAATTCTGCTCAGTATACATTAAATTTAAATCTGAGAGATTAAATTTGGAAATGCTTGCCTTTGACTAAAAGGGAATGTTGTGTATCTTCATTTAGCAGAAATTAGAAGATCTCCCTCATGTTATGACAGAGTGCTCAGTATATACAAAAACTAAGAAGCAAGCTGTTTAATGATTTAATTAGGCTACATTTAAACGTGATTGCGTTGTCTGAGTGGACATAGGTATGAGCATACTTTTTTATAAGGGAAGTAAACTCTGAATAGAATTACTGCTACACAGAAATTAATGCAAACATAGAAGGAAAAAAAACTGAAGTATCAGAACTCGTGACCACTTCCAGTGATGCTGTACAAATATATTAATATTGGAAATGTGAGGTTATATTTCGAAAAGCTTTAAACTGGTTGATTGTAATATGTGATAGATTTTAATTGTTTCCTCATATGACTGAAAACTCTTGACATTGATGCCATTTGTTAAACTGAAATAAAAGCTACAGGTTTATAATTCTTTCAGTATACATCTGAAGAATAATTTCATTTGTGGATCTATTTATGTGGAGCCACTTTCACAGAATTTTGAGTTGCATCTGTAGGAGTTTTGATTAGAAACACACCTGTAGAATTTTGTAATTAATATTCTATCTGTAGAAGAGTGATAATTTTTAGAGCTGTCTGTAGAAATGTAGCCGAAGAATACTATTTGTCAAATATGTGTAGACTTTTGTTTAAATTACCTGTAGAATTATGTTTATAAATATAACTACAGGACTGTGTTTACAGTTCAGTCTGCAGAACATTATATTTAGAATCTTTAATTTTGTATGTAGAATTTTCTGTTTATAAGTTTTGTAGGTGCTTACTAGACCATGCAACCCAAATATGTCCCACAGGTTATATATTTCAGACATTTTTATAGGGGGATGGGTGATTGTCATGATTTACTGACTGCCTGTCTTCATCAGAGATGTAGGCAGCAGACCAGGGGTGAATTTTCGATTTTCCATCCACTGGTTCAAGTTGTGCTTAATTAGGGTTATGGAGGGACCTGTTTCACATTGAAGAGCCTGTTCCAGAGAAAGGGAATTATCTGAGATACACATCAGTCTCCAATGTGACCTATTTATATTGCAAGCAAAATATAGATATTTAGAGCTAGTAGTACTGATACTGTTTGATTTGCAGATGTGCAGAAGGATCATCAGAAAGGGTCCAGAGATGCCTTGTATGCCAGGCATATATCACCTTTCAGTAGTCTGTAGAAGACTGGGTATAGAGCAGAGCATTGAGGTAATCCACACAGGACATTGTGTTTATGCCCTGTATCCTTTTTGTAAAGAACCAATGTGGACATTCCAGTTGCTCCATGTGTTTGGTCAGGTACATACCAAACGGGTGTTGTACTCAATGATGGGTCTGGTGGGGCTGAATATAGTGGTACAATGACTTCTCTAGACCCAGATACCCTGCACTTATATGTTGAGCAGCATGGAAGGATTTCCTTACTACCTTGGATTAATGTTAGTCAAAGGCCAGGTTACTTTTTGCATGTGTTCCCACATTCCTGACTAGTGGGTCAACTCTGTTTTATTGATGTAGTTTCCTGTGGTGGCTGACTTTCCAAAAGGTACTATAATGCAATTCTTGGCACTGAGTTTTAAGTTGTGGCTTTGGCACCAGTCATTTGCCTGTGGTAGACTCTCTTGTAAGATGTTATGTCTTTGGGAGATTCTGACTGCTCTCAGTCTGCAATCCCCTGCAAACATGGTCAGCCAGAGAGCTTTGTCATTGGCCTTTACTTCTGAGAAGTAGATGCCATAGAGGAGCAGGCCCAGTATAGAATTTTGAGGGACTACACTGATGACTGGCCTCTTTGAGGAGGTGGTCTCACTAGTCCTAACTTCTGGGAGCTATCTGTGAGACAGCTAGCTATCCAGAGTGTTATATAGGGGTTTATGCCTAATTTCATAAGTTTGTTAGCAATGCTTGAGTGGGGTATTGTATTAAATGCAGATCAAGGTAGGCAGTATGCACTGTTTTACCCTTCTCCATTGCCTTGGTGACCCTGTCAAAGATATCCACCAGATTCAGAAGTCATGACCTTCCTTTGACAAAGTCAAACTGGGATCCAGTGTCTGAAGGTCTTCTATGTCTTTATTGGTCATTTCCATGATTCCTTCCATGGCTTTGCATATAAGACTAGTCAGACTAACGGGTCTGTAGTTTCCTGGATCTGTTAATGGCCTGCCCTTATAAAGTTGGATGACCACTGCAGTCCTTCATTCTTATGGCACAAAGAGTGTTTTAAGACAATAGGTAAATAGTAACTCCATTGACCCTGATATGTCATATTTCAGTCTGTTCAGGAGGCATTCTGGAATATAAAACAAAACCACAACGGCCACAATCCAAAAGTTCACAGTTTAATAAAACTTAGCGCCTCGGCTTAGGGGAATGTGTTAGCTTAAAGGATAAACTTTTAGAAAAAGAAACTCTCTTTATTTTAAAATATAGCACTTTAGAGCCCTTGGGGCTAAACAAGGAATGTAATTGGAGGTATGTAATTTAGTGGCAACAATTTAATGATTAATTGTTTTTTTAACTGTTTAATTCATATTGTTATAGCTATTTAAGCTGCTTTATAATTGATGTATTTTATTCTTGGAAGGCTTCTTTGCTGAGGCGCTAAGTTTTATTAAACTGTGAACTTTTGGATTGTGGACGTTGTGGTTTTGTTTTACTTTTTGTTTTTGGTGTGTAGGCATTCTGGAATATTATTGGGACCCACTGAGGCTGCGTTC
This sequence comes from Protopterus annectens, assembly GCF_019279795.1. Classification (NCBI taxonomy): domain Eukaryota; kingdom Metazoa; phylum Chordata; order Ceratodontiformes; family Protopteridae; genus Protopterus; species Protopterus annectens. The sequence continues at coordinate 262,374,413 of NC_056750.1, forward strand.
TTAGCCTTAGCGAGTACAGCCAAGGCATGCTTTCTGTTTGTATGGGTTATGTTAGAAGGTATTTCTTGAGAGGTGGCTGGGGGTGAGTGGGGAAAGTAAAAGTGGAATTGAATTTGTCAGCCAGCAGATTCGATTTAGCTCCCAGCTCAGTGAATGTGGGACACACACTGATGTGTGCTGCCTTTTGAAGTTTCTGACCTAGCTGAGGGAGGCTGGTGTGATCTCAGAGTTGATTTTATTGGCATTAATTAGCCCTCTTAGCTGTCTGTTTCTTTTGAGAGAGTTCTTATCCTTATTAGAGTTACACTTTCTGGTTTTAGCCATGTTTTTCTTCGTTTTGTTGTGTAACCTGTTTAATCTGAGATGCCACCAGGATGGTTGGATTTTGGAGTTTTGGGCTTACTTCTGGTAGGTGCAGCAGCCTCTATGCAGCCATTGACATGGCTGTACAGAGTTTCTGAGAACAATTCTGCATAGGCTGCTGTGTTCTGAGTTTGAAGGGGAATTGAATTTTGGCAAACTATCACTTAATAAAAGTTTGCCTTGGAATAGTGCCTAACTGTTACTGGACTCACTGGGTTACCAAGTTGATTTTGATTTTGAAGGAGACAGCTTTATGGTCAGACCTTGCAGGGGAGGATGTGACATTGGGGGTGGTGCAGCATTCTTCCACATTTGTGACTGAGGTCCAGTATGTTGAAACCTCTAGTGGGCATATGCACTAACTGATTAGGGGTGTTTGTGTTTATGAAGTCCGGGAATTTCTGTGCCTGAAGATTTGGGACCATGTAGGATTCCCAGTCTAAAGAAAGGTAATTAGTCCCTCAGTTAAGTGTTATTTTGGATAGCGAGTGTCCCCAGTAGGTTTATGTATGTGTATGAGTTTCATGGGACATAAAGGATGACCTATAACTTGATAGGATATGGTATGGGATTGTATTTATCTGTGCAGCTACTGGTCTAAAAGTATGGAAGGCACTGAAACTTTGCACTGACAAGGTATTCTCTGCAACTTTAAACTATGTCTTGGTAACTGCACAGATGCTTATATTGCCCAGGGTGAGGGGGGCTTGGTGGGAGTTTAGCTTATAGTTTAGACTCCTGGCATTGATCAGCAACACCTTGAGGTTCAGTTGAGTTGATTTTGCTATGCTTATTTTAAACACCTTTATTGAATTATCACTTGTCACACAGGCAAACTTACATTTATACAAAAGTAATCAAATTGTATTTAACAAACATTATACTTCACATAAATTGCTATGTCAACCTTAGCAACATTACATAAATTATTCAATTCGTGCCATGTTTTTAAACAAGAAGCATCTTTATTAAACCATCACTTATGGCATAAGAGAATCATACAGTTATTTAAATGAAAACAAACTACACAGACACAATCCTAGTTGCAAGCATTTTAAATCAAACTATATTGATATACTCCCAGCTGCAAACATTATACATCACTTATAATCTACCCAATCATTTTCAGTCAAACATTACATAACTCATTTAAGTCCTGCCTTTTTTTAAACCTCATTACTCCCATTTATGTATTGCTCCCACAATTCCCATTCTTTTTCTATGTAGTTTGCTCCTACCCTTTTCTAAAGATCTAATTTCCAGTTGTTTTATCTCTGTTACTATATTTACTGCTTCTAATATAGTTGGTTTAGATCTTGATTTAGTTGATTTTGCTATGTTGGTAGGTTTGAATTTGGCATTGCCTAAAGGCTCTATGGGGAGGATGAAGTTGCCAGTATTTGAAAGCTCTAGAGCAGACCGTTGCAGATGATCCATGGCAGAACAACATGGTGTGTTAACCGTGTCTTCCCATGCTGACAAATACTGGATCCCCTTAGAGTGACCCCAGAAACTCGCCAAATGTTAACTCATCTTTTGTATTATGGCATCATCCTTGATGAATGTAATATGCTGCTCAATGCCAGGCTCATACCAGCCTGACACACGTAGAGAAATCTCTCTTCATATAGCCTAAGGAGGTATATCTCAGGTCAGTTACAATTACATGGACTGTGGTGGAATCGTACTGGTACCTGTGGTTCAGTGACTTGTGTAATTTGTCAGATCCTGGCTCCAGATAGGTAACTAACCATTATCTTCTTCAGCTTAGTTAAAAGAGCATCAGTATGTCTTACAATAGAATCCCTTATTACTAGAGTCCTGGGAAGAGTTTGCTTGCCTATGGGTTTTGTATTTGGCTGCACTGATTGTGGTTGTATATATGGTAAAAACACAGAAAAGCAATCCCTTCAACGTAGCAAATCCTTGGAAGTAAGCAAGCGTTTACTTTACAATGTAGTCCACACTTCTATTCCAAAAGTCTGAACGCAAACTTTATTAAACAAAAAAGGAGCGTTTTCGCTGAAGCCAATGTTTGCAGCTTCTTCAGAGAATAATTTAAAAGCCCGCCAATTCCCAGTTTTTATAATCACGTCAATGCGTGATTAAATTAGCAGTACATTTTAAAATACTAATAGCTACATCGCTTTAAATAAATTAACATGCCAATTTAAATAAAATCTACAAAAAATCTCTAAATACCAGAAGGTATATTATGCAAATAAAGTAAAATATTATTAATAGCCACATATCTAAACCCATAAAATTTACGTGTTTTCACCAGCATACAGTAGCTGGGAGTTAGTAGCATCAAATGTGTTCTTCGTATTAGAACAAACACCTTACCTTATTATAGGTAAGAAACAATTAGTTACTTCACTAACATTTTCTTTGAAAACTCCAAAACTGATGTATCAAATATATGAATAAAAACAGTGAATAAATCATGGAAAACAATATTCCAACAATACTCCAAATAAGAATGAATAAGATGTCAAAAAAATAAATTACCATCTTACATATATATTATTATTAATCAAATAAAGAAGCATGCCCATTTTTAATTACTAAGGCTGCTTATCTATTTTGAATATTTTACAGTGTTGAATCCTAGTAAAATCAGAAGTAAACATAACACCTATTAAAAAGTTGTTTAAAATTGGACTACCAAAAATTAAACTTTAAATCTTGTTTCAGCCTTAAGTGTGATACTAACAAAAAAAGAAGTTAGCGCTTGTAACTCCTCATTTTTAATACGCATGCAATATTGCAATGCTCATTCAGACCCGAAAAAGAAAACAAATCCAATAGTAGCTGCCATTCTAGTTCTCTATTTTCTAAGTATAGAGAAACTGGTCCTCCTCTTTCTGAATTAAGAACCTGGTCTATAGCCATAAATTCAAAACTGTGTCCTGCATTTTTTGAAATGTGTTTGGCCAGTGCATTCTCTTTATTCATTTTACGAATTGCGTAAGAATGCTCATAAACTCTGTCACGTAGTCTTCTGTCTGATTTACCGACATAGAATGCTTGACAGCAGTTACATGTTGCCAAATATACTATTGATCTAGACTCACAGTTTAATTTATGGTTGATATTAAACTTCCTTCCATGTATTATAAATGAATTTGCTACTCGCACCAGATGGCAATAGTTACAAGCCCCACACTGAAATGAACCTGTGACTTTTGAAGTCAAATTGGATACTTTAGGCCTTTCTAAGATTGATTTCAAGTTATTACCCCTCCTATAAGTGATCCTAGGTTTGAATCCTAGTTTTTCCATTAGGTATTCATTGTTAGAAATGAAAAACCAGTTCTTAATTAGTATAAATTGTATATTCTTAAAATCTATACTAAAGGAGGTGATAAAACTGCTTTCAGGCCCTGGTCTTAGTGTATCCAAAGTACTAGAACTGGTGTTAACTAAACATTCATTGCTTACGCAAGTAATTATACCTTCAGCGTTACCAAGTTGTACATCTTGTTTATGTGGTAATAAAGGACTATATTGACCATTAAGTCTTTTTACAAAAACTTCTTCCAAAATTTCATTAAACAAATTAATTGGATAGTCCCTATTGATAAACATACTTTTCAAAGTTTCACACTCTTTAATAAACAAGTCCTCTCTGCTACACATTCTTGAAGCCCGTATTATTTGACCCTTGATTATAGCTTTCTTTTGTTTGAAAGGGTGACAACTTTTGTAATGTAACAGGGAATTACAATAGGTTGGCTTCCTGAATATATTTGAGAAATATTCACATTTTATTACATCCTTAGTTAAATTAACATCAAGGTAATCTATATTAGTCTCAGAAAAATTGTAAGTGAATTTTAGGAAGATAGTTGAATCATTAATGAACTTAACAAAGTTTTTAGCGGATGTAACATCGCCATCAAATAAGATGAAGATGTCATCCAGGTACCTTGTGTAAAATTTAACCTGTTGCATCCTGCTAGTATCACTAAGGATATTAGTTTTCTCCCAGTGAGCCATGAAAAGGTTAGCAACGCTGGCCCCACAAGGGGACCCCATTGCCACACCCTGCTTCTGTAAATAATATTTACCATTAAATGTAAAAAAGTTAGATGATAAAATAATGTCAAGTAACTGTGCAACTACATCAATCTCCCTTTTGGAAGCTTTTAATTCAATTAACATTAAAGTTATCCATTCAATTGCTTCAGTGTGTGGGATCGATGTATAGAGGTCAGTAACATCTATAGTGAGAAAATTGAATGCAGTGTTATATTCAACATTATATATTTTCTCCAAAAAAGACCAAGAGTCCTTACAAATTTGAGGAACAAGCTTCACATATTTGGATAAGATTTTTTCTACCAACTGTGCGCAGGGGTATGTTAGAGAGATGCGACTGTCAATTAATGCACGTAAAGGTGGATTAAACAAGTTTTTGTGAATCTTAGGGATTCCAAATATCATCGGTGTTTTTGGCATGTTGATATCAATGTAGTTATATGTATCTATATCAATATTGCCACTTAAAATAAGTCCCTAAAATAACCTCTATTTCTAGAAAATGAGGTGTTCATTTCATTAAGGGATGATATACTATAAGCAGGGCCACCTAATATGGACTCCATCTTATCAATATATTTGTAATTGTCAAAAATGACAAGCCCACCTCCCTTATCTGGTTTAATTACTCTGACTGGCGCTCTGCACAATAATTCAAGTTCCAAAAGTTGCTCCTCTGTTGCATTAAATTTGTGATAACTCTTTTGTGTTAAGTTGTTACTAATCATGTGCCTAAGGTCCAATTCACAAGTTTTCTCAAACAATAGCAAGCCGGTATGGAGAGGTGGGTTAAAAGTACTTGCTAATTTCAAACCAACGTCACTCCCTGCTTCATTGTTGTTGAACAAAAGTTTCAAATTCAATTTTCTTACAAAACATTTTAAATCAATTAATGTCTTGACCAAGTTGCATCTTGCAGTAGGTACAAAGGTGTTACCATATGCCAATAACTCAATAAGGCAAGGGCTAACTTGAAATGTAGAAAAATTATAGATAGTAAAGTCACCCTTAACGTTAGTTATAACTTTCAAGTCACCAAAACAGTCACGGGTAGGGGAAGACTCTAAATTCACTTCCGATTGTTCCAGTTCCTCCTCGGGTATGGTGGTGCAGTTGTTTTCCCTAAAAAATGATCTGAGGAATTTTCATCCCTCTGATTATTCCTATTATTGTGTTGCATACTTCTAGTATTGTGGATCTTTCCTCTGTTATTCCGTTTCAGTGCCAGTAGTTTGATGTTCATTTTCATTGCCTATAGCTCCCTCTTTTCCAGGAATAGTTGACTCATTCTCAACTTCTCCCCGTGTACTGGCAACTGTTGTAGTAACAGGTGCCTGTAATCTCGGATAAGCAGAGTTATTAAAATAACTCAGTCTGTCTCTTGACAGTTTTTTGTTTTTATTTGTTTTCAGTTTTTCAACCAAACGGTCAATACTCGAGAAGATGCGTGAATAGTCATATTTATATCTGTCAAAGTTTAAATTTTGTTTCAAATTGCTATCCAGTGTATTAACCTCATCAATAAGCAAGGTTATTTGAATATTGTAATGTTTAATGATCAAGTCCAACAATTGAGCCCCTTGGTTGTCAAAAAGTAAAGTCAAGTCTTTGCAAAAATCTGTATTATTAAAAAGGCTTGTTGGACAAAAAGTTGAGCGCAAGCCTTTCGGAATAATTTTTTCTTTTATACATTGTTGAAAATAGGCCACCTCTAGTTGAAGCTTTTTCAGTTTTAACAGTTTGCCATCAAAATCCTTCAATATATCAGTTATAGAAAGGTCACTTACTGTTGTTAATGTTGCCCCCATGACCGGAGGTTCCTGTTGATCTCCAAATATAAGATTATCCGTATTGTGTACCCAAACTCCACAATTAGGAACTCCTATAAGCCCTGGGGGCATTGGTAAATTAGATGCTACTGGTGGCTGTGTCAATCTCGTCGCAGATGTCAGGTTGAAGGAAAAAGTATTTTGTGCAGGCAACGTCACATCTTGATTGTTGTTGTATTGCCCTGCTGGGATTGAAAACGCACTCGTGCCAGAGTCCGTTTCATTAGTGTTTGGCAACAGTCTTTCCTGTAGGGCAGAAGGCGGTGGTACTAACGGAGCTGCAGTGAAAGTAGGCGCATTCGGGCTATTGCTATTATTAACGCGTTTATCAAGCGCGTCGATTTTATTCGTTAAACTATCCATTCTGGAAGTCAAAGCCTTAATCAGAGAAGGTAGATCATTTTGTTCTTCCTTGTCAATTGGGCCTCTCCTAGTAAACATAACAGGACTTGCAGGGCTTGAAGGACTGCCGTTTGCCATACTATTAAAGTCCACAAAGAACAAAAAAACAGTAAAAACACAGAAAAGCAGTCCCTTCCACGTAGCAAATCCTTGGAAGTAAGCAAGCGTTTACTTTACAATGTAGTCCACACTTCTATTCCAAAAGTCTGAACGCAAACTTTATTAAACAAAAAAAGGAGCATTTTCGCTGAAGCCAATGCTTGCAGCTTCTTCAGAGAATAATTTAAAAGCCCGCCAATTCCCAGTTTTTATAATCACGTCAATGCGTGATTAAATTAGCAGTACATTTTAAAATACTAATAGCTACATCGCTTTAAATAAATTAACATGCCAATTTAAATAAAATCTACAAAAAATCTCTAAATACCAGAAGGTATATTATGCAAATAAAGTAAAATATTATTAATAGCCACATATCTAAACCCATAACATTTTTTATTTATTTAAAATAAAACAAAAAACAAAAAACTGTCAAGAGACAGACTGAGTTATTTTAATAACTCTGCTTATCCGAGATTACAGGCACCTGTTACTACAACAGTTGCCAGTACACGGGGAGAAGTTGAGAATGAGTCAACTATTCCTGGAGAAGAGGGAGCTATAGGCAATGAAAATGAACATCAAACTACTGGCACTGTTAAACGGAATAACAGAGGAAAGATCCACAATACTAGAAGTATGCAACACAATAATAGGAATAATCAGAGGGATGAAAATTCCTCAGATCATTTTTTAGGGAAAACAACTGCACCACCATACCCGAGGAGGAACTGGAACAATCGGAAGTGAATTTAGAGTCTTTTCCCCTACCCGTGACTGTTTTGGTGACTTGAAAGTTATAACTAACGTTAAGGGTGACTTTACTATCTATAATTTTTCTACATTTCAAGTTAGCCCTTGCCTTATTGAGTTATTGGCATATGGTAACACCTTTGTACCTACTGCAAGATGCAACTTGGTCAAGACATTAATTGATTTAAAATGTTTTGTAAGAAAATTGAATTTGAAACTTTTGTTCAACAACAATGAAGCAGGGAGTGACGTTAGTTTGAAATTAGCAAGTACTTTTAACCCACCTCTCCATACCGGCTTGCTATTGTTTGAGAAAACTTGTGAATTGGACCTTAGGCACATGATTAGTAACAACTTAACACAAAAGAGTTATCACAAATTTAATGCAACAGAGGAGCAACTTTTGGAACTTGAATTATTGTGCAGAGTGCCAGTCAGAGTAATTAAACCAGATAAGGGAGGTGGGCTTGTCATTTTTGACAATTACAAATATATTGATAAGATGGAGTCCATATTAGGTGGCCCTGCTTATAGTATATCATCCCTTAATGAAATGAACACCTCATTTTCTAGAAATAGAGGTTATTTTAGAGACTTATTTTTAAGTGGCAATATTGATATAGATACATATAACTACATTGATATCAACATGCCAAAAACACCGATGATATTTGGAATCCCCAAGATTCACAAAAACTTGTTTAATCCACCTTTACGTGCATTAATTGACAGTCGCATCTCTCTAACATACCCCTGCGCACAGTTGGTAGAAAAAATCTTATCCAAATATGTGAAGCTTGTTCCTCAAATTTGTAAGGACTCTTGGTCTTTTTTGGAGAAAATATATAATGTTGAATATAACACTGCATTCAATTTTCTCACTATAGATGTTACTGACCTCTATACATCGATCCCACACACTGAAGCAATTGAATGGATAACTTTAATGTTAATTGAATTGAAAGCTTCCAAAAGGGAGATTGATGTAGTTGCACAGTTACTTGACATTATTTTATCATCTAACTTTTTTACATTTAATGGTAAATATTATTTACAGAAGCAGGGTGTGGCAATGGGGTCCCCTTGTGGGGCCAGCGTTGCTAACCTTTTCATGGCTCACTGGGAGAAAACTAATATCCTTAGTGATACTAGCAGGATGCAACAGGTTAAATTTTACACAAGGTACCTGGATGACATCTTCATCTTATTTGATGGCGATGTTACATCCGCTAAAAACTTTGTTAAGTTCATTAATGATTCAACTATCTTCCTAAAATTCACTTACAATTTTTCTGAGACTAATATAGATTACCTTGATGTTAATTTAACTAAGGATGTAATAAAATGTGAATATTTCTCAAATATATTCAGGAAGCCAACCTATTGTAATTCCCTGTTACATTACAAAAGTTGTCACCCTTTCAAACAAAAGAAAGCTATAATCAAGGGTCAAATAATACGGGCTTCAAGAATGTGTAGCAGAGAGGACTTGTTTATTAAAGAGTGTGAAACTTTGAAAAATATGTTTATCAATAGGGACTATCCAATTAATTTGTTTAATGAAATTTTGGAAGAAGTTTTTGTAAAAAGACTTAATGGTCAATATAGTCCTTTATTACCACATAAACAAGATGTACAACTTGGTAACGCTGAAGGTATAATTACTTGCGTAAGCAATGAATGTTTAGTTAACACCAGTTCTAGTACTTTGGATACACTAAGACCAGGGCCTGAAAGCAGTTTTATCACCTCATTTAGTATAGATTTTAAGAATATACAATTTATACTAATTAAGAACTGGTTTTTCATTTCTAACAATGAATACCTAATGGAAAAACTAGGATTCAAACCTAGGATCACTTATAGGAGGGGTAATAACTTGAAATCAATCTTAGAAAGGCCTAAAGTATCCAATTTGACTTCAAAAGTCACAGGTTCATTTCAGTGTGGGGCTTGTAACTATTGCCATCTGGTGCGAGTAGCAAATTCATTTACAATACATGGAAGGAAGTTTAATATCAACCATAAATTAAACTGTGAGTCTAGATCGATAGTATATTTAGCAACATGTAACTGCTGTCAAGCATTCTATGTCGGTAAATCAGACAGAAGACTACGTGACAGAGTTTATGAGCATTCTTACGCAATTCGTAAAATGAATAAAGAGAATGCACTGGCCAAACACATTTCAAAAAATGCAGGACACAGTTTTGAATTTATGGCTATAGACCAGGTTCTTAATTCAGAAAGAGGAGGACCAGTTTCTCTATACTTAGAAAATAGAGAACTAGAATGGCAGCTACTATTGGGTTCGTTTTCTTTTCCGGGTCTGAATGAGCATTGCAGTTTTGCATGCGTATTAAAAATGAGGAGTTACAAGCGCTAACTTCTTTTTTTGTTAGTATCACACTTAAGGCTGAAACAAGATTTAAAGTTTAATTTTTGGTAGTCCAATTTTAAACAACTTTTTAATAGGTGTTATGTTTACTTCTGATTTTACTAGGATTCAACACTGTAAAATATTCAAAATAGATAAGCAGCCTTAGTAATTAAAAATGGGCATGCTTCTTTATTTGATTAATAATAATATATATGTAAGATGGTAATTTATTTTTTTGACATCTTATTCATTCTTATTTGGAGTATTGTTGGAATATTGTTTTCCATGATTTATTCACTGTTTTTATTCATATATTTGATACATCAGTTTTGGAGTTTTCAAAGAAAATGTTAGTGAAGTAACTAATTGTTTCTTACCTATAATAAGGTAAGGTGTTTGTTCTAATACGAAGAACACACTTGATGCTACTAACTCCCAGCTACTGTATGCTGGTGAAAACACGTAAATTTTATTGGTTTAGATATGTGGCTATTAATAATATTTTACTTTATTTGCATAATATACCTTCTGGTATTTAGAGATTTTTTGTAGATTTTATTTAAATTGGCATGTTAATTTATTTAAAGCGATGTAGCTATTAGTATTTTAAAATGTACTGCTAATTTAATCACGCATTGACGTGATTATAAAAACTGGGAATTGGCGGGCTTTTAAATTATTCTCTGAAGAAGCTGCAAGCATTGGCTTCAGCGAAAACGCTCCTTTTTTGTTTAATAAAGTTTGCGTTCAGACTTTTGGAATAGAAGTGTGGACTACATTGTAAAGTAAACGCTTGCTTACTTCCAAGGATTTGCTACGTTGAAGGGACTGCTTTTCTGTGTTTTTACTGTTTTTTTGTTCTTTGTGGACTTTATTAGTTGTATATATGGTGTTAGGGGGAATATGTTTAGCTACTGAAAAGAAATAGCAACTCCAACAACCAAGAAGTACCATGAGGAATAAGGTAAGTGAAGGAAGCCTTTTCTTAAAATTGTTAAATTTGCCCTTTTCCCCAATGTAGTGTGATCTCTGCATTGGTATAGATGTAGTTTGGGGGTGTGTGGATGATGTAATATTGGCCAACTATGGCCATTCAATGTTTTTTTTTCCAGAAAAGGCTGTGTTTGGTAACTTATGTCTTAGATGTTTTTCTTCGATATTTAGCTGTTTGATCCCATTTCTTTTTGGTAGCCGAACACAGTGTTAGGTGTTGCGTTTGTTGAGCTATTTTGGGTTTTCTGAGGATAATCTTTGCTGATGGGTGGTCTAGGTGTCTCTTGTTTAGAAAGATTGCATTTAAGTGCCACTGCATATGCAGGCCTGTGTGTGTGCTGTACGCTGTGTTTGTGTGGTTTTGACAACCTGATGTGTGCTTTTATTCCAGAGTTTTGTACACCTCTCTCATACTGTTTCTGTTTCTTTAAGGATTAAGTAGCTGTCAGTAAGCATGAGACAGTTTGCTACATTAACTCAAGATACCCATATCCACTATGCTGGCTGCAGAGAAATTAGGAAATTGCCTATCCATGTTGTCTGGTCCCCTAATTAGTGAGCTACAAGGGTGTGCCATATGACATTAACAGAAAGCTATTGAGTGCTTTTTGGGGGTGGGGTTGGAGGCAAACTAAGCAGTAAAATACTAAATTTAGCAGTATTGCCACTCGATGTGCAAACTTCCTGCTGTAAGCTTGTCAGTCTGCAAGGTATTTGCTCCATACTTACTGCTTTACAGGGTACCACTTTATGGGCAGTTCTAAGGGGTAAATTTACTTCTAGACATTTGCATCTGTACTGGGCACAAGTACGAGTTTTAAAATTTGGTGTTTAAAGTAGTAGTAGTTAGAATTCCACAGATGATGACTTCACATACTTTTCTATCTGTAGAATTTTATGTTTAAAGCTCTATTAGCAGTGTTCTATTTAGAATTCTGTCACCACAATGAGGTACTTAGAATTATGCCTGTTCAGTTGTGTCTGGAATTCAGTGTACAAAACTATACAGTAAAGTTCTATTTTTAGAATTTGTGTGCAATTCAGAGTATATTTTTTTTTGGAATTATATAAAATTCGGTTTAGAACTGTATCTGTTGAATTCTGTGTTTAAATGTCTATGTATAGAATTCCATAATTAGAACTGTATGTAAAATTCTTTGGTAGAAGTCTTAAGTTCTGTTTAGAATTCTTTGTATATACTTCTGTTTACAAATTTGACAATTTTGTTTAAAAATGTTATTTGCAGCATTCTATGTTTAAAATTATGATTTAGGATTCTATCTCTGGCAGTTTATCAATACATTCTATCCTTAGATTTCTGTGTAGAATTTTCTGTTGAGTTGTATGTTCAGAGTTGTTTGTAGAATTCTATATCTACAACTCAGTATTCAGGAGATAGAATTCCAAAGACAATCTGAAGATACCATGTGTAGAATTCTCTATCTACATCTTGTTTAAAAATATATGCATAAACATCTGTGTTTAGAAGTTTAGAATGTTTTTAGCATTATACCTACAGATTTTTACTGGTAGAAGTCTGTCTGACCTTAAAATTCTACATGCAGAGTTCTAGTTTTAGAACCTTATCTCTAAAATTGTTTTAGAATTCATTTTGCAGCTGTCCACATGTAGAAGTCAAACTTAGAATTCTTGTAGAATTGTTTGTATATCTCTAGCTCCAAAATGTTGTTTAGAATTCTTGCCATAGAATTCCTTTAATAGAATTCAGAGATTTGAATGTTATTATTTAGAACTGCATTTGGAATTGACCTGGCAGCTAGCACAAAGCTTTAATGTTCTAAGTTGTTAAGGAGCTGCTTCCTGTAGTCAGAAGGGAACATAATTTGATTCCTTCCACCTTAGTTTGCCTACTCAGTGTTTCTGGGAAAGTCATTTAACTAGACAGTATAGCTGGAGGAAATATGTTGTCTAGTGAACTTACCCAGTTAATAGTCGAAATGAAATAAATGTCTGTAGAATTCTGAGTTTGGAATTCCATTTCAAGAATTTCAGTCTGTAGCGTCCACAGTTTAGCATTCTGTGCTTAGAATTTGTTTGGATTTTTTTATTGGTGGATTCATTTCATCATCATAAAATAGATTTGAAAATATAGAGCTACCCCATATAATTCACTGGATAACATTTAAACTTCTCTATTGCAGAATTATCTGATTAGAATTCTATTTGTAAATTGTTCTGCTGTTTCTTTATGTAGCATTTTCTGTGTATAATTCTTTATGGAGACTTCTGTATTTAGAATGCTACCCAGAAATGTATGCATGCCTATAGAATGCTATGTATAGAAATCTGTGCTTAGAATTTTGGATATGGAATTATTTGACTACAACTCTGTAGAATTGTATAACATTCTAACTGTAAAATTCCATGTATGGAATTGTTTGTATAATTATATTTATAGAATTACTCATTTAGAGTTAGAAATGTACAATTCTGTGTACAGAATTCTATCTCTGGAATTTAGTATGTAGAATTTTTATGTCTAGAATTTCATGTTTAGAATTACTGCTGTAGGATTATTTCTGTAGAATTCTGTGTTTAGAATTTTAGCTGTGGAATTTTGTGTTTACAAAATTCTATGCCTATAACTTTGTGTGATTCTGTCGGTGAAAAAAATCTAGCTGTAGAATTCTCTGCTTAGAATTTTGTGGATATAACTCTTTACCAATCTAGCTATAGAATTCTGTTTAAAATTCTGTCTATCAAAATCTGTTTAGAATTGTGTCTGCAATATTTTGAGTTAGAATTATATGTGTATCTGTTGTCTGTAGAATTATTTCAGTTGAATTTTGTCAGTCTATCTGCAGAATTCTGTACTGTAGTTCTATCTGGAGAATACTGTATTTAAAATTATGTTTGAAGAATGATGTGTTAGGCTTTTGTCTGAATAATTCAGTGTATAGAGTTCTACCCAGACAGCTTTACCTACAGAATAGTGGTTAGAATTCTATCTTTATATTTCTGTGTTTTGAATTTTATTTTGTAAAATATTGTGCTTAGAACTTGTGTATAGAACTACAAGCAGACTTTAATCCATAGAACTGAGTTGAGAATACTAGTATATAATTTGTGTTTAAAATTCAGCCAAAAAATTTGTATTTAGAATTCCATCCATGGAATTAAGAGTTTAAATTCTTTTAAGATGTGCCTGTAGAATTTAATTTGTTGAATTCTCTCTGTAACATTTAGAGGCTCCCTACATTACAGTTAAAGCTACAAAATCATGCAACCAGTCACCATACAGAGTTTGTAGAAAGTCCTAATCAGTGACGATGTATGATATTAGGGAAAAAACATTGATGGCTGGCAAGCCTGAATGTCTTGGTTATGAGCTTATTGGCAAAACCACTGGCAAAGCAAATGGGTAGTCTCTGAGTAGACGTCATGCCCCATTGAGACTTAGTCTCAGTTCAATAAATAATTAAGTAGTTATCATAATGTTGAACAGTATTTGGGGTAATATAATCTTAAAAAATTGTACTGTCCATAGAAAATCTCAAACCCCTGACCTTATGCTCTGCAGGTAACATAGTGCAGCAGCATGTTAATGAGGTGCAGTTTGGACACTGCTGAAGTTATGTACTTCATGTGTTTGCACTCACACTGTAGGGTGCAGTCTGATATACCACATTCCATTTCTCAATATTTTTTCCTCCTGATAGCATACAAAGTCACTGATTAGGACTTTCAATAAACTCTGTATGATGACTAGTTGCACTGTTTTGTACACTTTGATTGTAACATAAGTAGATGCATTCAGAAGTGTGTGTGTTAAATTCTGTAACTAGAGTTCTATAATTAGAATTTTGTCTGAATTTTTTTCTTTTTAATAATTAGAATTATATCTGTATAAATCTATGCTTAACTGTATTTAGAATTCTCTGTTTTAAAGTCTAAGTTTAGAGTTCTGGATTTAAAATTCTGATGTATTGTGTGCTTATAATTTTACATAAAGTGTGTTCAGTTTGTAGAATGATGGTATTTGTGGAATTCTGTATGTAGAATCCAGTCCAAATATGTGTAATTCTGCATTTAGAATCCTGTCTGTAGAATTGTGCCTAGGATTATGCTTGCGGATATCTGTGTGTATAATTGTCAAAAATTCTGTCTTACAGAATTATTTGTATACAAATCTGTTTTGAGTTCTGTGTGTAGAAGTTAATGTATAAAGGTATGTGGTTAGAATTCTGTTTATAGGAAAGCCTAGCTCTTAAGCAGAGGGGGAGAAATCCCCAATGATTACCCAGGTTACCGGAATCTGAGCATCGGCTTAGGCATGGCAAGAGCTGGTAAGGGTGTATAAGAACTGCTAGTGCTAGCTTGCCTTGCTTGGATGAAGAAGTGGTGGTCTGCTAGCTGGTCTATCACATGGGAGTAGAGGTTTATAGTTGATAATATTGCAGGCATTAACTGAAGGAACATGGTTTTGGCTTACCAAGCTGGTAATGTTGGAGATAATGACCATGTAGTTGGGAGCCCTTGCATGTATGGGAAGGGAGTAATAGGCCCTACAGGGCATATCTACACTCGATGTAGGTTTATTGTGCAGTTTTCTTCAAAATCCTTTAATTTTGGTTGTTAAAACCATATGCACTTATGTAATAGGGACACAGAAAAGTTTTTTTTCTGCTTTTAGGCATTTTTGAGTTAAGCTTCTCAATACAGGAAAAACTGATGAAGACTAATTTTGAATGACTTGAATGAACATAGGGGAAAGCTCCTACAGTCATGGAATGCTCATTTTAGCCAGTAGGGATGGTGACGGGGCTTAATTGGAAGCATCCTCATTTCTTGCATGTTCAGATGTGAGTGAGGCTCACAGTTCCATGGCTACTTGGATGATGGCCCATCTATTTCATGCTGGGACTCCTTAAGTGGTAGGAGTGAGTTGATAGCAGGCATGGAGGGAAAACAGATATAAAAATGAATTATTTTTGTATAAATATGTGTTTATAATTTGATCTTTAAAAGTCTAGCCATAGAATTTCCTCTAATTTTCTCTAGAATTCTAAGTTTATAATTTTATTGGTAGAATATTATCCATAGAATTATATCTTTAGAAGTATATGTTTGGAATTTAATCTGTAATAGTCTACTCTGTTTAGAAGTCTATCCATATAATTCTAGAAAGATACTTTCTGATGTTATAATTCTGTCTATATGGCTCTGTATAATTCTGTGTTTAGAATTTTATTTGTGGAATTCTTTTGTGGAGTTCTCTCTGCAGTATTCTAGCTATACACTTCTGTGGAATTTGAGAAGAATTCTGTCTGTGAAATTGTGTGTCTAATTCTGAGTATAAAATTCTGATTACAAAATGCCATTTTAAAATTATATCTAAACCCCTTTGTGTAAAATTATATATATATATATATATATATATATATATTTTAATTTTTGTGTTTACCATTCTATCTGTTTACCATTCTATCTCGGTCTTCATAATTAGTAATGGATTATCTGAAAATGAATGGATATTTAAGAATTAGATCTGAGATCTGGGACATTAAGATAAATGTGTGCTTAAGTATGTGTGTCTTGTAACAGTTAATTTTTGGTATTGTATGGTTTTAGTCTGTCTCTTTTTTTTTTTTACTTAAGTTGGATTTTTTAAATGAAAGTTTCTGTGATGAAATTCTAAGTCATCTTAAATTAAGACAGTTATAATAATTGTGTATTTATACAACAATTACCGTTGCTTTATTTTTGTTTTGGCTAAAACTATATCTGTAGCATTCTATCTACAGAATTCCTGTATTTAGAATTATATCTGAACTGTATTTGGAATTTCTAAATAATTCTGTTTTTTCTAATTTTATATACAGAGTTCAGAGTTTAGAATTTTGACTGTTAAATACTATTAGCAGAATTCTATTTTAGGGTTGAAGAGCTTAATTTTACCAGTAAAAGTCTGAGTAGAATGCTATCTGTAGAATCTTGTGTCTACAATTTTGCATATAGACATCTTTGTTCAGAATTCTATATGAACTGTGTTTGAATTGTAGCTATAGAGCACAGTGTTTACAATTTAGTGTGTAAAACAGTCAGTGTTCAGAATTCTGTTTCTTCAGTTTTGTTTAGAATGTTACTTGCAAAATTCCCTCTGTAGACTTATGTGGTTAGAACTATGCCTTTAGAAATCTAGGGTTAGAATTGGGTCTATAATAGTCAGTATTTAGAACTCTGTTTCTAGATTTCCCAATGAATAGTTCTATCAGGTGGTTCATTGTCTTATGTTTATAGTTGTCTCTGCAGAATTTTTAGGATCAGAATTTTACTGTAGAATCTTTGTCTAAATTTTTATCTGTAGAAGTCTGTATGTAGAATTGTATGTGTAGAAAGCTGTTTAGAATTCTATCTGCAACATTTCCTGTCTGAAATTCTGTGCACAGTACCTATCTACGGAATCCTGTTTGGTAGAATTCTACATGTAGAATTTTGTAGGTCAGTATATTTAATTATGCCTGTACACTTTTATGTTTCAAATTCTGTTTGTAGTACTATGCTTAGAATTCTGTGTTTACACTTACATTTTCAAAACTGTATGTGTAGAATTCATTTTGAAGTACTGTGTGTGGAACTAAATTAAAATAATTTAGACTTTTGTGTTTAGAAATTTAGCATCAAAATTCTGTTGGAATTCTATCATTAACATTCTGTGTGTGTGTGTGTGTGTGTGTGTGTGTGTGTGTGTGTGTGTGTGTGTGTGTATATATATATATATATATATATATATATATATATATATGTATATATATATATATATGTGTGTGTGTGTATATATATATATATATATATATATATTCAGGGTTTTAAATTACTTTTATATATATATATATATATATATATATATATATATATATGTATGTATTTATATTTATATATATATATATATATATATTAATATATTCAGGGTTTCAAATTATGGCTTTAAATTTTAACATGTTTAATTCTGTTTTAAATTATATAATTAAAATTCTTTCTGCACAGTTCTGTCTAACTCTATTTGCAGATTTCTATGTTTAGAATTTTGTAGAATTGTGTTCAGAATTATTTGTAAATTTCATGTGTAAAATTGTGTGTGTATGTGTAGAAATGTTCATCATTATCATCACTGTTGCAGCAACCCAAGCTATATGGGTTATATCCCACATAGGATGCAACAGCCAGCCAGCTTCAGGGCACCTTCCATGCACCCAAACAGTTAATCTGCTTGAGCTGAGATGACTAAAAGGCGAGATTTGGGCACAAAAGCTTTCAAACCTTTCTTGCCTCAGAGAAGACTGCAACTTTTGAGGCTTTCAAGGATTGATGTTTGGCCAAGGTTGTTCCATTGCTGGGCAGATAAGTTCCCTTTGGGTAAAAAGCCTCCCCTTTATTTTATTTTTGAAGAAAACTTTTTCTAAAGTACTTTTAAGCTATGAAAATATTTTTGACTGCCTCATGACTTTTATGTGCTTTTAAATGGCAGTGAGCCTGTTTACTTTTGCTGTAAAAAGTTGAAAAAGTTATTTAAAACTAAATTTTCTATGGGGCTGGGAAAAGTATTTGAAGTGTTTTGACTTTCTTGGAAAAAAGTACATTTTTTTGCTACTTTCCTGTTTTACTGCCTATTGCTGCTAAACGTACCTGGGAAATGCTCACCATTTTTGGCTTGACCATACAACAACATATTGATTCCTTTGGTTGGGCTTTTTAAGAGACACAAAGAAAAAGATCAAGTATCCTTTGCCACCATGTCAGGCTGATAATTTTACTCGTATGCAAGTAGGTGACTTTGCTATAGCCAAAGCTGGTTCCTTAGGCCATTTATCTTCAGATGGTTTGGGTGTAGTCCATACAACCACCATGGACTGAGGGTTAGACAAATCCTGTGTGGCTGTTGGGATACTGTAAGTGGGCAAGTAAGAGCAATTCATTAGTCCTGGGAGCAGGGTCAGGGAATATGCCACTGATCAGCCAGAATGTTGTACCCATCCCTGGAGAAGTTGGTGCTGTCAATACTGGGTTTGTTTCTTCAGGCATTCCTGTCAAAAATGCAGAAAAACAATTCACTCCTGTGTCAATTACTTTGGACAGGGGTAATTTATTAGACTTGACTCAGGGTTTTATGCAGTCTCTTGACCCTTCTTATAAGGTATGTCTGGAAAAATGATTCCTTTCTGCTGAAAAGGTTCAATAAATTGAACATGTAGGGGAATGTGAAGAAACAAATGCAGTTTTTAGTTTCTGATTCAGATTCTAAGGAGAATGTAGTATCTGACTGTCCTTGTAAGGGTTTCTCTTTCTAAGTCAGTTTTTTTAAAAAGTTCCAACAGAATGCTAGTAAGCAGACATTTTAAACAGAAATGTCAGGGAGGTTCCAAGAAGAAAACATGACCTCCTCTAGAACATGACCTCCTCCTCCTGAACAAAGAACAGTCAAATTAGTCAGAATTACTATATAAGGGTCCTTGCCCCCTTCTCCCACCTTGGCAATCCCTTATCCCTTTCAGAAGCTCTAAACATCCTCTGTCTTCAGCAAAAGATTACTTCAAACAAATGAGTCATGAGTGTGATGCACCTGTGCTACAAATGATAATGGTAGGACCTTCCTTCATCCCATTGGATTCCTCCTCATCCACCAGACCATTCTCTACCCTCTTGTACTACAACATGTGCTATCTCGGAGGGTAATAGAAGTTGTTCCTCCTCCTCTGATGAGGGATGGATTTTATTCAAGAAGGTTTCTGGTGCAAACAAGGGAAGATCCGTGGAGAACAGTTTAGGATCTTTCCTTTCTGTACCACTTTGTGTCAATGCTGAAATTCAAAACCCTTTCATTTCACAATCTGCTACTCCTTATTCTTCATTTGATTTTTTTTGTGACATTTAAAAGATGCACATCACACTCCTATTTATCCAGACCTCAAGTGTTAAGGTTTTCTGTGTCTGGATCATATCAGTCCTCTGTCTTACCCTTTGGGGTGTCCACTGCTGCAAGAGTGTTCACAAGTGTCTAGCTCCTGTGATAATCCACTGCAGTGTTATCCACATTTTCTGTATTTAGATGACTTTGAAGAAGACTCTGCAAAGATGAAAAAGTATGAGAAATATCCCTCTTGGATAAGGCATCTCCTTCACTGGCTGGATTTCCAAGAGAACAATCTTTTTCCGATTCCTTCTCACAGGATTGTTTTTCTAAAGTGTCTGCTGGACACCTCAGTACAAAGTTTTTCCTTCACAGGAAAAAAATATATATATCTATATATTTAGATCTATTCCTATGGTTGTCCACTCAGACTTCTGTCTCAGTGAGGGAATACCTCAGAATTCTGAGTTTCATTGTCTCCATGATTCTCATGTTACCTCTTGCAAGACTCCACATGAGCCTCTTGAAAGACTCAACATAAGAACTTTACAATAGTATCTCTAATCTCTGTGGTCCCAACATCAACCACCATTGCCTTTTCAAATTCCAGTTTTTGGATTTGTAAAAAGGGAGATCATGTAGTGAAGACATCACATTTCTCAGATTCCAGATCTCCCATTCTCCCTTCCTGTTCCAAAACGGTCACAACAGATGCCTCAGACTTTTCTTGGGGAACAGTATCAATGGAAATGAAAGTTCACAGTCTTCAGGACAAAAAGGACAGACCAATATGCATAAACATAAGAGATGTTTGCTGTTATACAAGCTCTCAACTCTCTGAATCATCTCTGGTTCTTAGGACCTCTTCAAGTGTTGACAAAGACCACCATGGTGATGTGGTACATAAACAAATGGGAAACCAGATCTTACCCTTTGGGCAGACTATCCATGTTAGCATGGGATTCATCTTTACAGCACAGTCTAACTTTACAGGCATCTTGCATCCCATTAGAGCAAAATTGTGTGGCAGACAAGCTAAGCAGATCCAGGACAGACCCCTACAAAAGTAAACTGAATCAGGGGGTCTTGGTTTTCCAGGATTTGATCTATTTGTGGGGAATATCTCAACTAGATTGGTTTGCATCTTTTCTAAACTATGAACTGGCAACATTCCACTCCAGAACTCCATACAAGAAAGCCTGGAAGATATGGAAGAAATGCTTTTTCTGTTCCTTGGACAAGAATGCTGCTGTATGCCTATCCACTTAGTTGAAGGGTATTTCTGAAGATTCAGAAAGGGTCTCAGAAAGATCATTGTGTTGATTCACTTCAAGCCCAGGCATAAGTTGTTCTCCCTTCTCTCGGAATTGGCCAGGGACAATTACCAAAGGTTTCTTCATAGACTGTATTTACTCACACAAGATCAAGGGTGTCTGATACATCAAGACTTCACACAACTTGCAATTGACTACCTGGATAAGATTTTAATACATTTTAGGTAACTATTATTTGAGGATGTACAACAGGTATTGAGGCAAGAAAACCCACTTCTAGAAAATCAGATATTTGCAAATGAAAAAGTTTTTCTAATTGGTGCCAACAAATGAGCCAGGACACATTCAGGGCTAGTGTTTCTGTTGGTTTACAATATTTGAATGAGTTACTATCATATGGTCTGTCTTACTCTTCTATCAAGGTTCATCTGACAAGCCATTTCAGCATGTCTGCCCAAGGATCCCACTCTTTCACTGCAGTCTCATGTCAAAATGTTTTTGAAATGGGTTCTGCATAAGAAGCACCTCAGAAAACCAGTGGCTCCTCCTTTGGAGCTTAATTTTATATTAGAGAAGCTAATATTTGCTCCATTTGAATCAGGCTACCATAAGGTTGTTAAAATGGAAAACAGTTTTTACTTCTTGCTCTGACATGTTGCAATTCAGATACTCTTCTTGCAGATCTTATGGCGGGCCAGTCTTATCTATTTTTCATAGACTATTTCCTTAAGAACTAATACTTTTATGCCTGAAGTGGTATCTGAGTTTACCTTAAGCCAAGCTATCAGTCTCCCTGACTTCTTTCCAGAACCTAAAAATGAGAGAGAAATAATACTCCATACCTGAATATCCACAGACAACTCGGGTAATATCTTGACAGAACAAAATCTTTCAGAACTTCTGGTCAGTTGTTAATTTCTTGAGAAGGTAAGAAGGAAGGACAACCTATGTCAAACCAGATTATTTCCAAATGGGTGTCTCAGGCTGTTACCTTTTACTCCCACCACAACAAAACTACTTCTAGCAGGGTCAATGCTCATTTTCCCAGGGCCTTTGCTTCAGCTATGGCTTTTTCAGAAGGGTTGGATTTTAGTAACATTCTAGAAGCAGTAAATTGTTCCTCTGTGAATACTTTACAAAGCACTATAAACGAGATTCCTTCTCCAGATCTTGATCAGACTTTCCTAAGACTTTTTTCCAGGGGCAAATGGTCCCTTCCCCTTCCAAATCCCAAGTGTTCTAAACTATGGTAATCTACCCTTGCAGCTTAGACTACTGCAGGACTGATCTTAATGATGAGCATAGTACAGTTGCATAAGTAAACATGGCATAACAGTAGATGTTGGAATGATTACTGCTGCAGTAGCTGCTAGCTCCCTCCATCTCCCTCGTCTTTTGGTGTCTGTGCATGCGTGTGTCTCTGCGTGTCTGTGTGTGTGCATGTGTCTGTGTGTGTGCACGTCTGTGTGTGCGCACGCGTCTGTGTGCACGCACCTGTGCATGTCTGTGCGTGTCTGTGTCTGTGTGCGTGTCTGTCTATATGCGCATGTGTGGATGCGTGTGCGTGTGTGTGTGGGTGCAGGTGCACGAGTGCGTGTGAGCACGTGTTTCAGGGTGAGGATATTTATTTTTTTGTTCCTAGCAATCTCCTCTCAGGGCTTAGCCTCCCTGTCAGAGCTGGCATGAAAGCTATGAAGGCTTGACGCTCAAACATTACTTTGTTAGCTAATCTCAAGCTGACTAATGGTTTGAGCACATAGAAGGTGCCTTGAAACTTTGGAAGCTGGATAGCTGTTATATCCTGTGCAGGATATAACCCATATAGCTTAGGCTACTGCAGCAGTGATCATTCAAACATATCATAAGTAATCTATTTGATAGGTGCATATATTGCCAACCTAGAGCCAATAACAGTCCAATGGCAAATGATGCATAGCAGGCTGCTCTTGTGTTTCCTGTTATGTATTAAAGGGGATGCTGCATATGCCTTGGAGCTGTGGAGGATGACACCCATCCACAGCTTCCAGACAGAGGCAGAGAAGGTGTACAACAATGCACTGGTGCAGAGAGAAATTATCAGATGTATGTTTTAAGCACTGAAGTCTTTCTTCCAATGCCTATATAAATTTCAGTCTATATTGCAGTATACTCCTGAGATGTATTACAAAATATTTGTGATGTGTGCTATTTTACAAAACATGGTGCTATGTTTATTAGGTGTAGCAAGTGGTGACCACAGCACTGGCTGACAGTGGTGTGGCAGCAGTGGGTGGAGGAGGCAGGCTCCTTGTGTAGCAGAGGGACCTGATTCATTATTATGGGATATGACTGGACAAACATAACACATTTGATGCATGCATTCATTATCACAGGTTGTGTAGTATGGTGCAGGGAATGGTCATGGTGTGCATCAGACATTGTCTATCCCACATAAGCTCTGGGGACAGGCTATAGCCATAATCATTTGCAGTATTGGTTGGGCACAGTTACATGGGACAAATGCACTAGGTTGAGGGATCGAATGGCACCTACAGTAAGCATGTAAATGGTTAAGGTGTTGTAGGGTGTCAAGGATTATATTCCCAGGTGATGGTGTGGAACTTCCAAGAGTGGAGTGATAACCAGGAGAAGTAGCTGTCCTTGCAGAGGGAAATAAGTAGAGCATGTGCTTCAGGGAAGGCCATTATGTGTTGTCCACTTACAATATTGTAGCTGCATTCTCTGCAGTGTGGTCATGGCAAGTGGTTTTCTGTTAAATTTGCCTGTCTGGTCAGGGGTATATGTCATTTGGGGGGTCATCTATGGGGGAGTGGGCTGTTGTGGAACTCTGAGTCTGATTTTGACGTGTGGTAAGACCTTTTAGTGGAGATGTAAAATGCATTATGACCATGGGTGGAAGCAACAGTAGATGCAGAAGTGTCATCCTCATCCATGAGTAGCCATAGTCGAGGGGGGGGGTGCAGCCAGAAGACTTTCATCCACTTCCCTCTGTGTGGTCATAGCCAAGGGTGGATATGATAGTAGTCAGCCACATCTGCAAAGCATCTCTGCTGACAAGCAGTGTACAACTGTGCCCTTCCTTGCTTGTGCCTGTCACATGTAATCAGACCCTTCCTTGCTTGTGCCTGTCACATGTAATCAGACCCAGGGATGCACTAATGGCTGCCATTTGGGCTGGCATTCCTTGAAATGTTGAGATATTCATGAAGGCCATGCAGCACACTGAACACTTCTGACAGAATCAGTGTCATTCATCTGTGCCTGGATTACAGCCCTACATATTTTCTTGTTGATGTCTAGGGTAACACCAATATTATGTAGTACCTGTGCCTCAGGTCACTGACAGGCACTAATGTACCTCTCCTCAATATTGTATGTGTGCATCTGGGAAGCTGTGTATTCCTTGGATGCTAACAGTGTTTCTGCTACCTGTGTATTGTGTGTGATGCACAGAGGCAGGACATCATCCTTTAAACAGAGGTTATGCAAGATGGCCATTCTGAGCCTCTGGAGTCTGCTCAGCTGTGGGGGATAGGAAATGTTCCCTCCACTGTGAGTGTTGCTGATAGAGCCACTATGCCTTCTGTTTTCTGCATGATGCCATCATCACCAGCATGTGTAGACTTATACTGCTGAATATTCTGCAAGTGTAATCTGTGAAAGGATAAGATTGATTTAGCTTTGTGTAAGACTGTATATGTGACCCTCCATCATGGTGTATTAGACAGCTGCATGCCAAAAGTATACAGAGTCTATACACAGATATACATGTCAGTGCAGGATGCATATGTTACTGTCCTGGTGTCCCAGGTGTCAGGCAGCATGATATGTGTGAATACATCATGCAAAAATGCTCACAAATGCTGGCTTGCAATGGCATGTTGCACAACTCTACTGGTGCAGCCTCCACAGATACACTATGCTGCAGGTATTTGGAAGTGAAGCTGTGATATTCCCTGGTGACAGTAAAAGACATGGCAAAGTCTACATGCTCCATGTGAATGAGTTACCAATGTGCTACGTGACTGCCATTTTCCCCTACTTAGCTGGGGCATTCCAATAGATACTCAAGTACTGATGACCAGTCCAGGTCAGACATACAAACCAACTGGAATCAATGTCCTATTAGTGTTACCTCTGAGGGTTGTAAGGAGTGGTGCTGTCTCTGAAGATGAGTTGTAGAAACAGCTTCATAGGAACACCTGGCAGCAGCTACATCTTCTATCCTTTTCCTTGTATGTAAGATTTTCAGTTACCCTCTGACACAGCTGCAGCAATGTGCAGTTGCATGCCAACATCATTTATCTGCTGCACCATTTTCTGCCACATCTTGTCCCTGACAGCCTTATCTGCCTTATTCATCTCCGGGATATGCCTGCCATGCATCCATGGGGTCTGCAGCAGCAGAGCATCTGTCTCTTGCAGTATAAATTTCATAGTGCACTGTTCTGCCACCATGATGGCTCCAGTACACTTGTGAAACTTACATTTAGTGTGTGTATACAGGACTGTTCATGATGGACAACATGCACCACCACCTGACTTCACCACCCAAGTGGTACTTACTGCCATGTGCAATGCAATTACATAACTGCTACAACCTGTGCCTGACTGTTACATGTGGTTCACATATGGCCTTCACAGCAGTGCATACAGACTAGTATTTGCCCATAGAACTGAGGCCCATAATCCAGTACCATATGGGTATGCAAGATAACCTACCTATACTTTCCATGGATCCTCAGCCCCTACATGCATGTCTGCTGTCGTACCCATTTCCCATGGTTTGCACAATTATCCCTCCAGAGGACTACAGCCTACCGTGCTTGGGCAGTGAGGCATAGATAGTTGTCCCTCCATCTTGGTGAAAAACAATTACTCTGCTTATTCCCCTATGTCCTTGTTTGGGCACACCCCCAACCTCTGCTTTGCAAAATTTCCTATGTGTGCGTTATGCATTGCCCAACCCCTCTACAACAGAGTTTGCCACATTTCTGCCAGGCCCACTGCAGTTGTAGCACACAGCAGTCCATAGGTATGGCAGGTGTGTATGGCAGCTTGGTGCTGTGCTTATGTGGTATTCATCAGTATTCCAGTCTGCAGCCAATTTCCCTAGAGTTTGGAATTTTACAGTATCATCTATTTGCTTTAGTCTACCCATTTCTGTTGCATAGTTTCTCAAATAAATGTGACCATGTTGTTCATCACACTAGTAAGGGGCTGGGCTTTGGGGACAGCGTTAATGAGGTAATATAATGCAATTTTCTCCAAATCATGCTAATAAAACACCATGTTATCAGCTCTGTTCCACATTGAGACCTATTCCCCTTGTGCATGTGTTCTTTGACCTGTTAAGGTGTGTCTGGCTGTATAGCCAGACCATGCTACTATATACGACTGCAATGGCTTGGGCCTCACACTAACTAGCTGCCCATTGTTGGCATGCTCAAGCATGTAGGTCACATAATAGTGTGTGTGTGTGTGTGTGTGTGCATTTGTGTGTATGTGTGGAGCATGGTCATGTAGCTGTCATCATGGCCCATGCTACTGGCCATGTGCAGAACACTGCCATGCATAGGCATCTTGCTACTATGCTGCCTGTCTGTGTAAAATAACTCCTCAGCTCTCATTTTCTTAGTTTTGATTTGGCAAATAGATGTGGCCTTTGCAGGCTGGCAGAGATGCAGGTCTCCAGGATGTTGTAATAACTTGTATATGCCTTCTGTTTTCTGTATGAAGAGAGGTCCCATGCTTGGGACTTCTGTGAGAGTCCTTTCTACTCATTTGCCAGGGCAGTGACTAATGCCACAGGCATTACCTACTCTGATTAGTGCCAGCACAAATATAGTGATCTGAGACTGCACCCTGACATTCTCTGCCAGTAGGACGAAGAGAGATTAAGGAGAGTCAACCTGCATATTAGAACAAGGATTTATATTTTCTGTCATCTTACACTAGACCTTAGTGTATGGGTAAAGGCTATTTCTGGCATCCATGCAAATGGTTGATGAATAAGTTGCATGTGCACGTCGAGCTGTGTTCCCTTTTTTTATTTTTGCATTTTGTAACACAGGAGGAGATAGCAGAAAACAGATTTGCTTGCTAGAGGAGGCAGTCCAGACTCTTTCAGGTATCAGGGTAAGTGTTCTGTATTGCTGCTAGCTCTGAATATATCTACATCACCTGTTTTCTATAGCATTGCCCTGTTCTGTACTTCTGTAACAATTAAATATTGCATACCTTTTATCTCCCATACTTTGCAGCCCAACTGCCCCAATAACAGCTTAACTTGTACAAAGACAGTTACAGTAGGGGTAGGTAACAGCAAATGTAAAAGCTCAAATTTCAGTTGGGGGGCTTCTGTATGTTATAGGCAATTTTAAGTCAGCAATATGTGAAATAATGCTCTAATTTCCTTCTTTCTCAGCTCTAGTACACATATCTGGCAACTAATGAAGCTGTATAAATGATTGCAGATAAGTTAACAGTAAAAATATAAATTTAAATTTAGAAAGAAATTTGGCAAACACGACAGTTTGTAGGCCTGCAGCCTATTAGTACCAACTACCCTTGCGCTGTATAATACACAAAGTATGCAGTTAAAGCTATTGTATTAAGCTTCAGAAAAGTATTGGGGAGGCTGTTTGCCAAGATGAAAGGCTATATTGAGCTGTTCTGAAGGCACACTTCCCTGAATATACTTGAGCCAAGGGGTAGAGAGATGATACTTCATGTATCAAGAGCCTCCACCTTGCTATGTGAAATGTTTAACATTAAGCAAATTATTCAACATTCAGCAGTGTGAGGCAATGTTTTCATATTTGTCACCAAAGATGCGTTTTATTTTTTTATAAATATATACGGGTTAGCTCCCTCACTATCGCACACTTACCGGGTCACGCTCACAACTTAACCCCTGTTGGTGTTTTCGCTGTCGGGATTACGACTTGTCAGTCATCTGCTTAGTCAGTCTTCTGGCGTTGGTGTTTTGCGTGTCGATCTTCCGAGCTGTCGGTCTAATGTAGGGGAACCCATATATGCATATATAAATAACTTGACTGTACAAGCACTTGTGTCTATACAAGTCATTGCCAACCGCTTCTGCATGGTGCTCCGTGCAAATACTCTTCGATTTCACTTTCTTTACTGCTTTTATAAATTAACTCCTGCGCTATCTAGCCAATAAACAAGAACACTTTGAGCCCATCTGGAGAGCTTCTCAGCTCAGATAGACCAGGCAAACACCTTCTGCAACAAGATAGATGACTGTAGTCCTCTTAATGTAAGCACGCCATATAATATATACAGCATTCCTCCTTACTCCTACCCTCAAAAGATAGCCACATTCTGTGTACCCAACGGATTGTAGTTTGGGACAAAAATGAAAAAACAGAGGCCACAGTAATATATTTCATTGTGCTGCTGTCAGACTTGTATACACAGCATGCTTTCTTATAACATCTCAAAAAGACAGCCACCTACATTCCCATCTGATCTTTGATTGTGAGGAAAATGAAAAATAACAGTAAAATATTAGTTGGATGCTCCTAGACAGAATATCAGCTCTAGACAAGCTATAACAATGACCTGTACACATCTCTGTAGTTTGTGTGGAAAATTAAAGAAGCAATGACAACACTAACTCTAGCCTCCACACATGCTAAAGCAAACTTCTGTGCATACCTCTGAGGTTTGATTATGAAGAAATATAGAATAAGATCATTAAGTCCCCAGCCTCCAACAGACTAACTTCTGTGCACACCTCTGAGTATAGTTGGTTTTAGACTAGCTGGGGCCCAGTGCAGAGGTTGAGGATAGGGCCCCTCCTACTAAGCCAGTATGAAAATCTCCTTATACAGTCAGAGAGTATGGAGGGTCACAAGGCCCTTAAACTCTGAGGGCCTAGATGTTCTGTAATGCATTTTATGCCTTATTTTTGAAAGAATGATGTATTTCCTCTTATTTTATTTGTTAATTGAGTGGGTATGTTGGTATAAAGAGCCTTTTCAGCTATGACCCAGGTCCAGGAGAGTATACATGATATGATATAGTTGTAATACATGATACAATGTAATATGCATGAGAAAAGTATATTGATAAAGCAATTTCGTATATAAAAAAATGTAATGACATTTTATAGACAAAATATGAAGAATAAAGATGTAATACATACAACAAATAAGATGTGTATATTTTTAAGTGCTATTTTGAGGAGCATCCATGAGGTGTGTGCATAGAAAAGGTACTGAATCATAAGGGCTTTGCATGTGAATAACATTAACCATAATCTTTGAAACATACTCCCCACCCACTTCATCTTTTCTGGCCATCCCAGTACCCCCTATTAATCACTAGGTCTACATGCTCCTCCTTCCTCCTCCAGAATTCTCTGAGTGAGGTGGGGCCAGCATGGATCTTAAGGGCATCCTGGGGGAGTGCAGTGATGGCAACTGCTTCTGCTATGGGGGGGGGCATGTTATATTATGACCTACTGTTTTTGTTTCCCCATCCCCTGCTTCTGCATTTGTCAACAATGTTTGAGGGTTACACCCTTCTGTGAAGCATGTCTTCCCTCATGGAACATCGTTGAGCACCTTCCTCTTGGTGGGCACAGCCACCCTCCTTCCCAGTACCTTTGATGCTCGAGCAGCTAATAAAACCTGGATTGCCCTGGGTGTAGTAGGGCATCATCCTTCTACTCCACAGTGCTGGCTATTGAAACATTTATATTTATTCTTTTTGAAGAGAAAATGTTTTAAGTTTTCCAAAATTGGATTGGGTTTGATCCTTTCTAGAGTTAGCAGCCAGGTGATTCATCTAGAAGAGGGTAAGGTTTGAGAATACTTTATTAATGACTGTTTTGAATAGGGGCACAGAATGGCTGATAAATTTATCAAAATTTTCACTATTAATGTGCAAGATAGTTTAGGGCATCTTCATTTGCATAATATGTTTGAAAAAGTGGAAAGTAGGAATGTAGCTCTTGCAGTCACATAGAGCCAGTTAGCTTTCTCTAGGAGAAAGGAACGATTACTTCTGGGGTCAGCTAAGAATGTGAATCTGCATATTTTGTTTACTGTGGTTTGACATAATGGGTATTTGAGCTGGTATTAAAGACAGCTGTTGGGAGAGGGGTATTGTCCAGCTTTGGGTGTAGTGCATTTTTGGCTATAGCAGATCTGGATTCTGGAAAGAGAAGGTTTCTATGTTTGAAATGTGAAAGGACTTTATTCACTATTTCTTCTTAGCATTGATGGAGGGGGAGAGAGAGCTGGGTTAAGGAAAAGTCTGTACCTGTGTTGGTGGACCTTTGAAACACCAGGCCTATGGGATCTGCTATGCTAAATTGGAATGGTTGTTTTTAGCTATTTGCAAATAGTAAATGGCATGCAATCAAATTGCTTTTGGTATCGATAGTAAAATAATTTTGGTTTATCCAGTTATAGAGTAGCCTAATTTTGTGGATTAGTTTGCAGCACAGTAGTGAATTTATCAGAGTTAAGAAGAATGCCATCTGCATGCATTGTAATATTGAATGAAGGAAGATTGAGAGGGAAGTTAAGATATAGTCAGAAAAGACACCTGAAAAACGAACTAAGTCCCAAGAAGCAAGAAAAAAATGCAGAAGCACTGAACCAATCCAATAAACTCTTCACAACGGGATACAAGGAGTCTTCCACATGTAATAACAATTCCTTTATTGCGATACCAAATGAACGAACTGCACGAACAGACACAAGGATAAAACACAGTATAAATCAAGCGCTTTCA
This sequence comes from Protopterus annectens, assembly GCF_019279795.1. NCBI lineage: Eukaryota > Metazoa > Chordata > Ceratodontiformes > Protopteridae > Protopterus > Protopterus annectens. The sequence continues at coordinate 262,405,190 of NC_056750.1, forward strand.
CCCGTACTATGACGGGCTTTTTCAAGATGAACCACAAGCAAAAATTGTGTGCTTATAACACACCATCAATTTTAAATTAAGCAATTAAGAACCAATTAATGGCTTGAAATTAAAAAGTTCACTTTAAAGTGCTATTTGTTTCAGAACGTATTTAAAGACATAGAGTTGCAGGTATTGCTCAGTATAATGAAACTAATGAATATTATAGATTCAATTCACAAGTTAAAACAAGTTACATATGGTTACAAAGATGAAAATGTTCTTATTATGAACATAAAAATAACACCAAACAACATGTTCTGGGTTGTTAAAAGTGCAACAAATTAAAATGTTAAAATGTTATTGAAGTGATTGCCTTTATGAATTGCTCAACGTTAAATATGTCCTAGTAAACATGGTTATTACTAGAGCAGGTCGCACTTTTCTCATATCCATCAACTGCATTGTACAAGCAAATAATTGAAGGTGCAAAAAGATGTAAAGTAGCACAGTTAGGGAAGAATATATATACATTTCCTTATAAAATAGATTCTAAGTTAACATAGTGTGTATTTTAGTGAATTTACACCACTAAGAATCTTAATTCTGTGTGACAATTTAAATACTGATAGAAATAAAATAAAATGTCTAATATCAGATCAAATAAATTGAAATATGTAAATATATGTATAAATCATTAAATATTAAATATTTGTATTGTGATCAAATATAATAAAATGTAATTAATAAATTATACACTTCATGTTATACATAATATTAAGTTGATAAATGTTAAAAATGTTAAAAATTGTTGAATGGACATTCAATAAATAAATAAATAAATAAATAAATAAATAAATAAATATGGGGAGCATATAAATGTATGTATGTGAAAGGAATAAGTAAACAATAAATGGAAAGGTATGCAGACACCTAATAAAAATATTATAACAAAAGGAGTGTACTAACTCCTTAGGATAAAAACAATGTCACAGTTTTTGAAAACCTTATCATAACCAATAAGTCAGGTGAGGTAATAAAACAGTGTGAACCAACGTTAAATCTACCTTATAGTTCATGCAATCATGTTGTATAACCCAGGTGCTTTGTAGATCTCAAACAGTACAATGTTACATTATGTCAAATGAATAATAGTAATTACAGTTTTGCCCTTCTTAATTTCAGGAGACTGGTAATACTAATGGCTTCATTCAGGCCCGGAGGTTTTGATGCATTTAATCTTAACTGCCAGTTCAATTCTTTGAATTCTATTGTTGTCTCCCAGTCTCCACCTCTAAAGGCAATCACTTCAATAATATTTTAACATTTTAATTTGTTGCACTTTTAACAACCCAGAACATGTTGTTTGTTATTTTTATGTTCATAACAACAAAATTTTCATCTTTGTAACCATATGTAACTTGTTTTAACTTGTGAATTGAATCTATAATATTCATTAGTTTCATTATACTGAGCAATACCTGCAACTCTATGTCTTTAAATACGATCTGAAACAAATAGCACTTTAAAGTGAACTTTTTAATTTCAAGCCATTAATTGGTTCTTAATTGCTTAATTTAAAATTGATGGTGTGTTATAAGCACACAGTTTTTGCTTGTGGTTCATCTTGAAAAAGCCCGTCATAGTACGGGTGAAAGCGCTTGATTTATACTGTGTTTTATCCTTGTGTCTGTTCGTGCAGTTCGTTCATTTGGTATCGCAATAAAGGAATCTTTATTACATGTTGAAGACTTCTTGTATCCCGTTGTGAAGAGTTTATTGGATTGTTTCAGTGCTTCTGCATATAGTCAGAAAAGGATAGGCCCTAGTATAGGACTTTGTTGACAAATGCAGCAGCAGGGGATGGGGAAACAAGAACAGTAGGTCATAATATAACATGCCTCCCATAGCAGAAGCAGTTGCCATCACTGCACTCCCCCAGGATGCCCTTAAGATCCATGCTGGCCCCAGCTCACTCAGAGAATTCTGGAGGAGAAAGAAGGAGCATGTAGACCTAGTGATTAATAAGGGGGTACTGGGATGGCCAGAAAAGATGAAGTGGGTGGGGAGTATAACCAGAGGTTAAACAAGCTGTATGTGAGGTTCAGGATCCAATGGCAATTAGGAGGGTCTGTGATTAAGGTAACTTATAAACCATCTTAAAAATTCTGGCCAGAGTTTATTGTTTTGAGTTTTTAAATGAGAATTATATGGTTGACTTTATCAAAGGGCATAGTCGTATGCATGAATAGGCCAGCAGTAAACATTACATTCATGTAGCTGTAAATTATCTATTATACTATAGACTGCAGTTGTAGCATTATAGTCTGCCCTAAGGTTAGGATGGTGATCTGTCATGATGTCGTATTTATTAATATGCTCCATGAGTTAGTTATAAAGTAGTTTAACCTTTCCCAGCTTAAAAAAAAAATCCTTAGAGATGGCTCTGAAATTGAGGGGCAATGGGATTCTGTTCTTTGAGGAAAGGAGATAATAAAAATGTTCAAACTGGGGATAGAGGGAAGCTTACGTGATGGAGTGGTTTAACATGTGGGTCAGAGGTTTGGCTACAGAAGGAGCATCCAGTTTCAGAAAGGCCAGGTGAAGTATGAAAGTTTTGGAAGAGGAATTTCTGCCAGTGTTAGAGAGGAGGTTTAATACAGCCTGACAAGAGATGCTTTTGAAGTGAAATGAGTGTTTGTGTAAATTAGAACTATTGGTGGCTGAGTTTTATTTATTTTATTTATTTTACATTTGTTAACCTGGATAGTCCGACTGGACACAGGTCCATTTTCAGCAGAGGCCTGGGGAGAAAAGCTCCACATGTGGATAGTTACATAAGAGTTTAACAGTAGCAGCTTTTTATACAGTCACATATAGATTCCAGTGCAGAATTACAGGATTATATGCATACTTGGAATACATACATACATAAACTTAACATTGTAATTTTCTTGTTCGAACTTAGACATTTTTAGTGGTACAAGGTTGAAAAAGGTATCATGTCATTCAGTGGTACAATACATATGAGAATGAGGCTAAGTCTGAAACAGTGACTATTTTACAGATAGCCAGGTAGTGAAGAGAGTGGTAAGCTGGTTAGCCAGGGTTGATACAGGGGGCACAGCCAGTGACTTTTTAGGAATTTTTTGAGAGATGTTTTAAATTGGTTAATAGTCTGGTTTGCTGTAAGTTTGGCAGGGAGCCGATTCCAGAATGTTCCAACAGAGTTGCATAACAACCTGCTGAGTTTTTAGATTTAACAGTTTGTGCCAGTATTTTTTCAGAAGACCAGAGAGTTTTTAGGTTACTGTAAGGGGTAATTAATATTTTTGAGTATGGGTGTGCTTTCGAGGAAAAACTAAATTAGCCACCTGTTACTACAAAATAGCTAAATTTGCAACCAGTCTTATAAAACACATCACACTGCATTGCATTAAAACAATTAGCCTGGCTTTAACTAGCAATCCATTTGACAAACTCGCAACTAATTATTACCCGCAACCTAGTGTACTCTCCAGACAAATGCTCAGCATTGCAAAATACTGTTCTGTACTGCTGACGCACTAGAAACCTTCAGTCTAGCAGACTTCTATGTATCAGTAAAGCATTCAATACTGCAGGAGACTCTGTCTATTCTCATTATGTGTCAAAACTCCGGAATGAAATCCCCACATAGTTAAAACAGATAGAAAACAAATAGCTTCAAAACTCTGCTTAAACACCAATGCTGAAGACGTCTCTGTTCTTCCTACTCACTTGGCTAGCTTTACTCAGATTACTGTTCTGCAAGTCATACCGCCACTTTACTTCCCAGTCTTTTTTGTACCGCACCACTCCTCCTCATACTACAGTAATTTCCTAAACTCTTACTTTTTCTCCTCCTCTCACACCCCACCACTAACTACAGTTCCTCCTCTGTCCATTTATCTTCCTGCTCATTTCCATAATTTCGCCTTTCATATCTCATAATTTTTAAGCTGCATTACTACTTTTTGTCTGTAAATTATTACTAAATTCAAAAACACCTTAGTTTGATCTTTTCCCTGAAAACATCATGCTATAAATGCATTACATTTTATTGTATTTTATTTTTCTATTCAGTAATTAGCCAGTTTGTTAATTTTGCTTGTTTTTTTTGTGTTAAAATGCTAAGTTCATGTAAGAAATATTTAAAAATCATGTAAATAAGCTTACGTATATATGTTTTTCCTCCTGCAATTATAAATGTACATCTTGTATAACTTAAATGTGGAGCTTTTCTCTCTGGGCCTCTGCTGAAAATGGGTTTTGCCCAGTTGGACTTTTCGTGGTCAGCAAACACAAATAAGTTAATAAGTAATAGTTCATCCAGTTGTGAGCTTTAATATGAGGCTATGAACGCCTATTTATGCTGCTTGGCTGTTAAGATATTTACAGAAATATGAAAATGACATACCTCTCAACCTCTTAGAGCAAGAAATCTGGGCAAAGGCCCAAATAATGTGGGTACAAAGGTCCCAAAATAGTGACAATTTTTAAATATTTCTCTTACAAACTTAGCAAGCTGATAGAATAACGGGTTTTGCATTAGCATGGATTTTCTGAAGGATATTAAGTCTAAAAATCAAATGTCTGCTATTACTTTCTGACTTCAGTCCTCAGTGATTTGCTAGTAAAGTACAATTGTATGAGAAATGGACCAAAAATGAGTAAAAAATCTAGACATTCTGCGAAAATCTAGACAGTTGAGAGCTTTGGCAAATGATGACTGTTTGCCTACTTATGTATGTGAGCTTCATTTAATATCCCTCTAGTTGTTGCAGGTTTACTGATGTATCAGTGACAATCTAATCACCCATGATGTAATCTTTAAGCTTATATATTTTAATGAGTTGTATGTAACCTAATTTTTGCAGTTATTAAAGCAATTATCAACAGCCAAAAGTAGACACCTAGAGGTGTCAGTTTTTTTTTATTTTATATTGGCACCTTGAATTGGAATGCCTTACACTAATAAACATGGTTTACACATTCATCCATTCTGAACAAATAATAGTCTTGCGTTATAACTAGTCATGTTGGCATGAATGCGAGTACTGTAATTGCTGGCGTCCCCTACTGCATATGTGGTGTCTGCTAGGATTTCAGAAATGTATAAATTCTGTGGCACATTGACAGCTGATGACAATCCCCAGTCTTTTTGCTCTCACTGTATAACTGCAGGTTTACTGCTATAGATTGTGTTTATAGGGACAACGGATATTAGAAGAATGGTTCCAGGGGACCAGAGTATAGACACCACTGATGGGTACCAGTGTCCCTTGCATAGGTCTAATGAAAGTCAGTTAATCTGTCTTAACTTGACTGCTGAAAAATATCACATACTCTGTCAAATATACAAATGCATTGCAAAGATTTTGAATGGAGAGTTGTATGAAATTAATGTTTAACAGGAGATGTCGTTTCCTGTCACACTTGCTATAATCACTTCTGAGGTTACCATTACTCAGGAAAAAGGCAGACATCTGTTTTCTGCCATAAATACATAAAAAATAAATGAAGTGTTTGCTTTTCAAGCTTGGCAGATTTAGAGTAAAGCACCATTTCTGAAACACAATGTTTGAATTAGAACAATGTCAGCACATGTATTTCAAAAGAAGGAATTATGCCCCTTTTATCTCTAGTAGTTCTAGCCAATAATGCTTATTGTTCCCCCCAGACTACAATGAAATAAAGGGGAATGTAAGAATTCTTGTTGCTATAGTTAATAGCCTACATTACTGCTGAATTATTCCCATTGCATGTATAATTGCATTGCTAAGCAGTTGAGCCTTCAGTCCTCTAGTTATAATCAATTTAAAGCCTGTACTATGTAAAGTAGCCCACAAGTGGACCATTTAGTACAAGTTCTACTGCTTTTACATTCCCCTGATAATTTCAAATTATTACTTATTTACAGCAGCTTTTAAGACCATTTCATAGCCAAGCATGATATTTTTAATTAAAAATGGACTGTATAAGGTGGTGCCTTCCCTTCAAGTCTATTCTAGTTTGTCATTCTAAAACCTAACTGCAGAATCAGTGTCTTTTGCATATGCCTTAGAGTAGACTTTTCAAGTGCTGTCTGTATACAGCATTACTGTATTAACAAGAATTCTTAATTATTTGGTCTCGAGTGAACTAACCAAGTGTAAGAGAAACATTATGCCTTTTTCTCAGAGAAACTTGTCGGTCTGCATGAAGTGCCATTAATGTTAATGAAATATCTGTTTTATATGCAGGAAGGAAACAAATGTAAATGTGGTAATTCGTGCTTTCATTCCTTAGTGTTGCTTTGATTTATGTGAGAGTTATCTGGAATGGATACTGACCTTTGGTTTAGAGGACTTGGAGAATGGGTTAGAGTCAATATGCTACTGAATAATGTTCTACTCGCTAAACTTCTGAATTCTGTTTACGTCTGGTAATCGAATACATTTCACATGTACCATCAGTCTTCTGAAAAGACAAAAACAGAATAAAATGCATCATTCTGTGAATTTTCAGTAGCTCTTGAAGTGTTTTTTTCTTTTCTTTTTTTCCAAAGAATCTTGATTAACTGTCATTTAGATAAAATTGAACAGCTTACGACAAGAGAAATGTCAATCACTTGAAATAAAAGGTCAGACATACAAATAAAAATGTAATGGCATCTTTCCTTCATTCTTTCACATGTTAGTGTTTTGGTATTCAGACTCATTTCATAAATCTGTCAAAAGAAATAGCAAACATTTCTGCCTTGATTCTAAAGAACACAGACTGCCATGGAAAGTACAGACAAACTCCTCTGAAGTGATTTAGGCTAGTTTAACATAATGCATCGCTATGTTACTAAATGTCTTCCAAAGCCTGTATGACGCGTTTTACCCTTTATATAGGATTATTAGGATGTCATTATTGACTTCTGCCCCAAGAAGAAACTGGCTCGTGCTTATAAAGCAGATGTTTCTTAGTTTTATGTCCCAGATAAATGACAACTTCTTATCTTACTTCCACAGTAACACTCTGGAAATTACTTTGTCCCACTGGCAGTGCATTCTACCAACCCATCCACCCTTAAATTTACCCTTTAAGTCATTTGGAACCATCAGTACTACTTGTGTTTCAGTTTCAAAGCTTAGGGAAGCAACAACTTTGTTTTAAAAGCAGATGTCTTGGACAAATGTGTGCACTGTAAATTACTTTCTTAGTTTGTCATGTATCTATTCTTTTCACATCCAACTGTCCATTTACAGTTCTAAGTACTTGTTGTTGTGTCTTTCGGCTTTTCCCGGTTAGGGGTCGCCACAGCGGAACACCGGTCCGCTAATGATTGGCAGTAGATTTTTACGTGCAGAGTTGCCGGCCCTGACGCACAACCTTCAGTGAAGGTAATAAACTTTATTCTACATGTAGAGAGGTAGAGCAGTGAAAGGCCAAAACAAACAGTGTAGCTCAGAAAAGCCAAGAACATTCTAGATGTCAAATATTATGCAGGCTGTTTACAGCTTTTTTAAAGGGTTGCAAACATGGATGCATTCATTTAATAAGTTAGTTTTATTTATAGATGATGCAATAAGGCAGAATTGCATTTTTTTTGCTGTGGCATGTATCTTCATTTGTTATAGAAAATAAGCAGACAGATCGGCTGAGATGGTAAATTAAGACAAGTAAATGATCATAAGTAGTGGAGGAATTAGAGAATCCCTGTCTTACTGTTTTATATGTAAGAAGTACACTAAATTTGCTGATATTCATTATCGGTTTTACAAATTTTTTGTATGTTGTGAAAACTTCAGACATCAGCTGTAAATTTTTTTCCATCCCACTCAGTTTTGCAGTGTATACTTCTCAACCTCTAAGTTCAAGAAATCTGAACAAAGCCAAAAACGGTGGGGACAAAGCCATAAAAATCTTATAAACTTGGACAGAATAATAGGTTTTGTGAAAACATGCATTTTCTGAAGTATATGACGTCTGAAACTCAAATGTCATTATTTAGTGAATTCAATGCTTTATTTGCCAGAAAACCATGACTTTTATGAGGAACTCACCAAACTGAGGCAACAATCTGGTCATTTTGAGAAAATCTGGACAGTTGAGAGGTATGCTGCAGTGATACATGATTCAGAGAGTTTATGCAGCACTATTTTCTTAAAAGCATCTAGTTCAATGTAGTTGTCATACTGGGGGATGCTGCTACTGTCAGTGGCCCAGCAGGTAGCCCACATGTCTTGCATGCTAAGAAAATGAGAAGGCTATAGGTTCTATTCCCTCACCAGGCACCTGCAATCTTGTTCAAGTATCAACAACATAGTGCAGCATAAGGGGGGGGGGGTACTCATGAGGTACAATCCAACAAATAAGACATTAATCTCAGGTCCTATAATAACCTGAGCTGGTAGTAGCTCAAAGGGAATATAAAAGATCCAATACCAGTTAGCAAAAAAAAGAAAAAAGGGAATATTTATGACACTAGTATACACAGTAAGAACAGCAAAAATGAAGAAACCAAACATGGTCCCACTATTCAACACAAGCATCATATAATATACTCTCCTGGCTTCCAATGTTCAGTATAACTTTATACAACATTTTATCAAAGCCATCTAATGCAAATTACTTTATTCTGTAAAATAGAAAGCTATCCATATTTTAAGCATACCATTTTAAAGTATCACCTAATAACTCCAAGCCTGATATTTTCAGGTAAAATAAACACTGCAGCATAAAAGGAAAATGTTGATGATAAATGTTTTAAGAAAAAGAAAATTAATTTCCGTATCTGAAGTTTATCTTAGTAATTTACCAACTGCTCTCTTTAAAGATCATCTCAACTAAGTTTGTTTAAACACATCAGCAAACCAAATCCCTAGGAATGTCCTTACCCTCTGTGTAAAATGAATGCCAGTTTAGGTCAATTGCTTTGAAAGAATACCCAAATATGAGGAATACTGTCACCTTCAAACTTAAATGCTTGACATATTTTCCATGCACTAGGAATAGCTGGCTGTTCCATAATGAATTTATAAACGTTCTCAAAGCAAACCATGACAGGTGGAACATTTTACTGGAATTGGGATCACTTAAAGATGTTTCCAATAAATCAGGCTATACACATTGTATAATCTGTCATACACAGGTCATCCAAAGAGCATTACAGATTATGTACCACAACTGAAGTGTGACAGCTCGTTGGAATTTAAATCCATTGAGCGGTCTCTGAAAGAGCACATCTTGATCAGCCAATCAAAAAAAAAAAAAACAGAAAACAAACCTTGCTTTTTGCAGGGGAGCAAGCCCCCCTGATAATTATATATACCACCTCAGAGATTGCACTATAGTGGGAAAAAGGAAATTCCCTAATCCCCACTGTACCTTGATCTAGCAAAAAACTGCTGGCATGCACAATAAGCTGTGCCAGCTTTAACCTGGGTTTTACAAGTTGCTGTTCGACAATTTGTCTGGAATTTGTCAGTAACTCACTGCAACATATACAGGCCAGATAAACTATGTACTATATCATAAATGGACCATATATTAGCTAGACTTGTACAACTGGATAGGGAACAGGAGATTCATCCCTGGTTTGGCACCTAAGTCTCTAATGGACAGCCTGTAAATGGTTCCTCTCCCAGGTCTCTGCTTGTAAATGTTTCATTTCTCAAGCCCCTGCTTACACTTATCAAAGGTACCAGAACTTGTCAGAGATTTGGGATGTATGGCTAGGCTTGTGGTCATTAGGCTATAAATCTATACTTTATCATAATCAGAGCATATATATTGGATACCACATGAGACCTGGATTATATGAATTGTGTATCCCATCATGAATACACCATGCAAATTATGTATATTTTCCCCTTGGCCCTAGTTGTGAGCACCCAGCAAGGTGCTGGACAGAAATGTGCAATGGGCTGCAGTGGATGTTCTCTCCAAATAGTTCTGCTTCTCCCCATGCAGCAGGAATTATGGTCTCCCTGGTCTTTACCAGGTAAACCACACTACCCAGTGTGCCCCTGAGTGCATGTAATCCCCTCCCACAACCTGGAATAGGTAGGCAGGGCCTTACTGTCTGGCTCCTCCAGTGCCAGGACTGCTAATAGAATTCCTGTTGTCAGTGCAGTCAGGGTTGCACCCCTCTGTGCCACAAAGCCAGGCTAAAATGGTAATTTAAATCACTGTACATCTAAGGAGAGGAGCTCCTAAGAAGTTAGCACTAAAACATGTGAAGTTGAATACTGCCTGCTCTGCTTAGAAAGCTGCAACATATTTAAAGCAGCCAGTTCATGTGCCACCAACTGCCTTTTGGTACCCAGTTAAATATGATTGCCAAATTATGGTATTGTCATTGATTCCTCAATACCATGCTGTTGCAGGGCTATTACTAACAGCTAGCATCATAGCATAGCCAGATAAAAGTTAATCTTTTCTTGAGAGTGTGATTCCAGGAAGCTGCATAGCTCAAATGTTTTTCTTTGTACTTAGGATCTGTACTAATCCCCTTCTTTAGCATTTATTTTAGTAAATGTTATCTTATAGTGAGATGTTAGACCCTCATAGAAAATGTGCCTTAAAATGCTTCTGTAACATGTTTGTGCACATTCTGCAAATTTTCAACAGTAGTTTTTAATCTAAAATTGGTCATGTATTTGACAACGAAATCACATTGAATTATTTATCATAGCTTCACAATAGTGTTAATGGGAACTATATGGATAATTTGTTTATGTTAATGGCCTAATTTGACTCAGAATTTGCTTTTTCCTATTATCTCCACTCTGCATATTAAAAGGAAGGAATTACACTGCTTTGTGAGCTTGTCTTCTGATCAACTTTAAAGCTCACTTGTTGAAAAAAGACTGAGTTTTCTATTTTCAGACAACAATTCCTAGAGTTGGGTGTGTATTCAATTACAAAGGCCTTCCATAGACATTAAGTTTTCATCAGTCTGACCAGAATGTGTTACCCATCTGTTCAAATTACATAATTCTGGTTAGAGATTTCCATATCAGCTTCTAAAAATGTAGCTCCTCCAACATTTTTTATCCACAATATGAAATCATATGACAAGGCCCCAAGAAAGCTGATTTGGGCAGCCTTGTGATGGTTCAAAGTCCCAGAAACATTGGTAGAACTGGTGCAGGCTATGAACAAAGGCCCAATGACAGTAGTATGAACAGTGCTTGGACTCACAGGCAATCCCAGTGGAAGTGGGTGTGCATCTGGGTTCAGCTCTGAGCCCACTGCTTTTCTTACTGGTGATGGACTACATTAGCAAACAGGTTGGAGGTGACAGGTCGACAAGGTTCCTGTATGCAGATGATGTGGCATTACAGGCAGACTCTGAGCAAGAACTTCAGCAAAGGATAGAGGAGTGGAATGCAAAACTGAAGGCACATGTTTTGAAACTTAATACTGATAAGCTAGTTGTAATGGCAGCAAATGGGGAAACCAGAAGAAGCTGAGAATTGAGATAAAAGGGTAAGTAGTGGAACAGGTTAACAGCTTTAAGTATCTGAGAGGTGTGGTTGAGGAGAAGGGAAGTCTGAATGAGGAGGTCAAAGCTAGAATCAGAGGGGATGCAGCCATCTGGCAGTGTCAGGGGTAGTGTATGACAAAAAAATGCCTAAGAAGCTGAAAAGTAAAATGTGCGAAACAGTGGCGTGACCAGTGATACTGTATAGTACAGAAACTCAGGCAGTAAAGGCTGAGCAGTTGAGGAAACTAGAAGTCATTTTTATTTATTTATTTTATTTTACATTTGATGACCGGGAAAGTCCGACTTGACACAGGTCCATTTTCAGCGGAGGCCTGGGGAGAAAAGCTCCAGTTAATACAATGCTACAATACAATACATTTAAACATTTAGAAGGCATAGTTAACATTTAGGTATAGAGCATAAACAATCAATAGCATCAAAATAAAACATTCAAAATTTCTTCACAGTCATTTAGATCCATACCATGTACTGAAGTATTGTTTGTTAAGAATAAGTATTCAGAGGTTATAGGTTTCTAGTAAGCATAGGTATTCTGAAGATAGAAACTTGTGGGTGATCATTGGTGGAAACCTTGTAACTCTGCAATATAGTGGCTTAGCCAGTTTTGAATACTGTAAGTGAGTGGCACTGAATTGAGAGAGAGATGGTGACTGTTGATATGACACCCATATGAACCTGTGACATCTCAGTTTTCCTTTTAGCTGGTGTATGGGCATCTGCAGAAAGTAATGCAGTGATGTGACTGATGTTAGATTGGCTATAAACTGTAAACTTCTGCACATGTGCTGTAGAGGGGTGTCAGAAAACTGCTCTAAAGTACTATGGGATCAGTAAATTAAAGTGGAGATGCAAAGGAAACAACTGTAAGGGGCTAGCTGCAACATATGGATGGCCAAACTAGATCTGCTAGTCTCCCTGTCCCAGTGTAATTGTTTGTATGCATGATAACAGCTCCAAGAGTTGAGCCCCTGATTTCATGGATATCCTAGTTAATGGACTGGAGTTGAAGCAGATCATATCCCAAAATATTGAGCCAGTTACAAGAAATGAAAAATATCAAAATCAGCATACAAAAAAAAAATAAAATGCTTGCAAAGGTACTTCCAAAAAATCAGATTTATTCACCAAAATTAAACACTTTAATTCTTAAATATGATTGGACTTCCTCAAACCTAACTTGAGTTTGTTCTTTGGAAGTTCCATTACATTTGAGAATGAAGGAGCTTACATTTCAGGAATAAATCTTGAGTTTTTCAATGTGCCTTTGCCAGCATTATTTGTTTGATAGCCCTTTTGTCCCAAAAACGTATTTGCATAAGCGGGAAAGGAAGCTCCAAAATGTAAATGTTCAAGTGTGTGTAAGTAATATGTTAAAGTTTTAGACTAGTAGATGTCACAGTATGCACCACCATGTACATTTTATGAACCACCATGGTAATATTCCAGTTCTGCAGCCTATAGTGTTTAGTGTTTGTTTTAAACATGTAAAGAGCTGTCAGATCTAAGGAGAGAAACGTTCATCTTGACCTCTTACCACTTAGTGTTATCAGCGTATTCAGTATAGAGTAAGACCATAAGCGATCTCGCACTAAGGATTTGAATCCGGTGTTCTTTTCCTTTCTAAGCTTGCTGGAGTGCTCTTTGATTTCTAAGAGTGTGTGGTGAGTGCTTTTCTGTACAATTGTTTTGCAGTCTCTAGAAGTTTTTTTATTCCATTTTCAATTCCCTTTTGGTTTAAAGATGTAAGACACTATATTCTACAATAAGAACAAATTATGTCTGATGCAAAAAAGTAAGTAAGCTTGCATTCTGTGTTTGACTCCACTGTATAATGTGTGGTTTTCAGAATATCAACAGATGGTGGTTATTCAGTGCATCAGTGTCATGGAAAGAGAAAAGAATAATTATTTAAATGCTTTTAAAATAACATTGTTCTGGTTTTCAAATGCTTCCTCGCAAACAGTGTTTACTTTATTACATTTTAATTAAAATTTAGAGTGCTTTATAATTTGGAAGATTTTCAAATGTAAAAAAAAGACATTGCTTTCTGGAAGATTTTCTTAGACAGAGCCAAGCCACTGACAATATTTCCATGTTATTAAAGCCTGTAAAAGTAAGCCTTAATGATACTGTAGAATATGTGCATTCATCAGAGGACAGCATTTATGAAAGCATTACTGATCTATGAAAAACAAATATGAAACAGTGCAAATCATATTTCTGTTAAATGTTTATTTCTAATCATCTGTTCTCAGCATCAACTCAAAAGTTCTTTTTGGCTTGCCTGATTGTTTTCCCATAGAACTATCTGCCTTCAATTCTGGAAGTTACTACACTAAGAGATAAGTATAAAAAGGCTAATAAACTTTGTCAGTAGGCAGGAGACATCTTTGGGTTTCATGTCTTAGTGGCAGGGCTTAAAACAGATGATCCTACATTTGTCAGCAAAGAAAAGTGAATTAATTAGGCAGACGCAGTACTCTACCTTTTTTGATTGAGTGTAAAAAAAAATCATTGTATAGTTGAATGACAAAAGAAAAAAGAGATAAGGTAGCAAATGGAGAAACAGTTTTTGTTTCATTTTGTCATTTCACTTTGAGATATATATATATAAAATGAATAGTTGACATGTCATTTGGTCGACATACAAAACATGCATCCAAACATGTCAACCATTTATTATATATTAGAAATACATCAACATTCGGTACATCGAAAAAAGAAACAAGTTTTCTTTCTTTTCTCATACAGTACCCATAACTCTGCCACATTCAGCTTAAATTTGTCTGAATAGTGGTAGTGTTATGGAAAGAGCTTCTTCAAAGTTCAGATGCACCTTAGGGTGAGGGTTAGCATGTATTAGTAAGATGGGCGAGGGGCTTTGCCCTTCTCATAACATTGCCACTAAACAAGACAGCTTGGACACACACACACACACACACACACACACACACACACACACACACACACACACACACACACACACACACACACACACAACCTCTCTCTAAAGCTGTCCCCTGATCCTAATCTAGAGCACCCACAATTGTGCACACATACTTAATTTAACCCCTTATTTAACCCTTACTTTAACCTTAATCCACACATGCTCACACACGCACACCTAGGGTACATCTGGCAAAGCAAACATTCAACTAAATATCCATTTGATAAAGCTGGCATTTGCACAAACAACCCTGCACTTCTGCTGAAAACCAAAGTCAAAGTTGACCAAACACATGACACGCCTAGATATAGATATATTCTGCTTAAAAACAGGCCTCATGTCTTGTGTGGTAGTTCACCGACTGAACATCTTAACAAATCAGAAGATGCCTTCCCCACAAATGCTTAAAGGTGACATTGCCATCACAAGTTATGCACTAACTATGCTAGAATATACTGGAAAAGGAGTAACAGATATATGCTTAGGAGATCAAGTGGTGTATATGTATGTGTATATATATATATATATAATATATATATATATATATATATATATATATATATATATATATATATATATATATATCAGTAGCACTGACATCTTCCCCCATCCAAATCAGCACTCAGTTTTGTCAGCTTTGATACTGTCTTTTGTGTATGAGCAACACTAAAGGATTAAAAGGTCTTACTTTTTACCCTCCACCACCTTTGACTGATGTGATTATGGATGATAATTTTAATACTGATTGAAGCAATTTACTTATTAGAAAATGCAGATGAGAGTCTTTCAAATAATGTCACGCCCTAGTAATTCATGCAATTAAACTAGCTGACTCCAAATATTCTAGTGTCCTAAATAATATTCAGAAACATTTAGGGTTGCCAAGTGATGAAAGGTAGCTGTGAAATGGGAGAGAAACTACAGTGAAACTGCTATGGTTTACTGATTGTGCAACCCCTGGAGTTGAATATAACATGGTAGAGAAGCCCCAAACATGCACTCAGGTCCAATGTTCTGCAGTCAGTAAATCAGGGTGCTGTTTTTATTTTAGTGTCTTGCCCTTCCATGGATTGGCAATCTCTTAACACAGTGACCTCAAACACCCTTTCCCTGATTTCAAAAGTCACCTAGTGGATACAGTCTTCATCATTATCATGTATGGTCATGTTATCAGTTATTTTCATGGATTAAGAAATGCCAGTTCTCCTACTGTGTCTAATTATTTAATTAGTTCTGTAAAAACTAGGGGTAGACTTAGTGTACCTCATAAGCCTCTCCCACACTACCTTTAAGGGGTAATCCCTGTGATTCAGAAACATGCTGCAGCAGCATCCAGTTTTGCATGAAGAATAGCCATGTGAGGTAAATCAGAAATGCACTTGTGAAGACTGACCAACTGAGAAATGTAGTGACATAATATGCGAATGATGGTATAATGATCTGGAAATGAGCAACATTGTTAAACAAGGACAATGGTGGATGCAAATTAGGGTAAACAATTTGGTATGATTAACAAACATATATTTTTGCATGATGAGACACTACCACCGGAGTTAACTGCAGTTACAGGAGAGAGAGAGAGTGAAAATATGAAGGTATGTACTGGGTAGCCCCCTCATTAGTACTGTTGCTGAAAATGGTAGCCATAGAGGTGGATATCATCACCTTCAGCACTGCCAAGTCATCTGTTATGCCTAACATATGCTTTCCATAACACAGAAATAATGGGCTTCTGCTGTGTAACTAGAAGCACCACGCAGGAGGTGGTTGAGATGTATCACCTTTGTGCACTCTCATGTGAGGTATGGAGTACCAGTTGCTGCAGACACCAAGGTATGTATGGCATTCAAAATGCCTAGGGACATTTCACTGACCAATGGAAGACGCAGTGGGTGCAAATCAGGTATCAGTCTCAAGCATAATCAACCAGTTCTTTGATGACAATCTACAGCATGTGGGGGAGCATGTGTGGTTAATGTATTGTAGCAAAGAAACTCTATGCAGGTATTTTATGATATAGTCCAGGTCTCTGAGTTTCTGGGAAGCCATTGACTCTAGCACATTACACCTGGGGAGCAGACACAATAGTATGTCAACCAAAGGGGGTTCCACTCCATCAACTACTATGTGGTCTGAAATGTACAGGATACAATGTGTTAACAGGCCACCCAGATAGTGGACATGATTCCCACTTGTGTAACGCATGCAACTTACATCAGTAGTTTTTGCAAGTAATTTTCCACAGGGCCATCTTATTGCTGGATTTGCCCTGGAGCCACTGCTAATGACCCCAGTCAGAAAAGCACTGCCCATGGCAGGGAATGCATATAGCACTAAGTCATACCACTAATTATTATCAAACCTGTGTTTGGACTGCTGCAGGCCCACTTCCACTGCCTAGATATCTCTGATGCACTCTGGTATGACCTTTGAACATGCAGTAAAAGCTTTGCAGTCAGTGCATTACACAACATGTTTCTATAGAAGTGGCATTTGGGAGGAGCAAGTCCCATAGCTGGCAATGGAGGAACTGACAACAGGGAATGACTGAGATGGGTTTGGGTGCAGTATGCTGCTGGACTTTCTAAGAGGCAGCATTTGGTTCTTAGCTATGGGCCAGAATAAGCACATCATCAACACCCTTTTCTCCATTTTCTGTATGGATCAGGGTTTCTTATTAACTTTTGCCATCTCTGTCAAGTCAGTGCCACCCTCCTACCTTCTTTGACAGTCATGCCTGACTATTGTAAGTCATCTCTCATGCAATCCATCTATCTGTTTGCTGGACACCCTCATTTCCTCTTGCCTTCTTCCTGTCTCTCCCAAATCTTGAACCAAATTGTCATCTGCTTTCGTCTGCATCTGTCCAAACCAACATAATCTATTCTCTTTGACATTCTCCCCAGTTTAAAGTACTTTGGCTTTTACTCTGATTTTATTTCTTCATCTGTCACACATTGTGCATCCTACCACCCATCTCATGTACTTCATCTCCATCCCTTCTAGCTTTCTCAACAGATCTGCCTTCACTGACTACGTTTCTGTACCATAAAGTAGTACTGTTGGTGATACCTTACTTTTCAGTTTCTTTGGAATTCTTCTGTCATACAGTACCCTAGACTCTGCACCAGTTGGATGCAGCCCATTTAATTTTAGCTTTGACCTCATTCAGACTTCCTTCTCAACCACCCCTCCCAGATACTTGAAGCTGTTAATCTGTTCCGCTGTTTCCCTTCTATTTCAGTTGTCATCTTCTGATTTCCTCCAATTGTTGCCATGGCAGCTGTCTTGCCTGAACTGAGTTTCATATGGTGTGCCTTCAGATTTGCATTCCATTTCCCCATCATTTGTTCAGGTTCTTGCTCAAAATCTGCCTTAATGCTACATTGTCTACATATAGCACATTTGTTGTTCAGTCCCCTTTGACCTGTTTGCTAATGTAGTTCATCACCAGTATGAACAGCAGAGAGTTTAGGGCTGAACCCTTATGGACATTCAGTCCCACTAGGAAACAGTCTGAGTTTGAACAGTGTTCATACATGTGTCTTTGGGTCCTTGTACATAGCCTACAGTAATTTTACCATTGTTTCTTGAACTTCAAACCTTGGCAGGATTGCCCAAATCAGCTTTTTTGGGACCTTGTCATATGCTTTCTCCAAGTCTAGAAATACCCAGTTGGACTTAGTCATTTCAAGCTTCTTCTCAACATATGGCACACAGTACTACACCCAGGCTGTGCTATACCATGCATGGACTGGTCACACTACATGAAACACAGGTAACAGAAACTGACTGCGGGGCACAGTTGTCATTATGTGCAGAGGTGGAGAAGGCTGTAGTGACTACTGTTAACAACAAGCTGTGTGTGTGTATGTGTGTGTGTACACATGCATTTTAAGAGATGGTGCATATCAGTTCTGTGCGAGTCATGGGAAGATGAGTATGGTAAGTCAAGTAGAATGGGCAGGGCATGGATGGAGTCTCCAGACTCTTGAATGGGTGGTGCTGATGCCAATGGAGCACTGTGCAGCTATCTGATGAGCAGATCTAGGCCACCTGCAAGAGCTGTATGTGCTGATGGTGCACATCCATCTCCACAGGGGTGTCATTTCTTGTCATGGTCACATGCATGATCCTGAGCATACAAAGAAAACAAAGTGCTCCATGAGCATGGACAGCAGGATGTGCTTTGGGTTGAGTCTGCATGAACACCTCATCAGCATCTAAATCCATGACAACCCACAGTGCTCTCAATACTGGATAGTGGTGCGGAGGTGGTGGGGCTATAGGCTCTTAACCATGTCCACCCCCTATGGCAGTGAACTTCCCTATCATAAGCAGAGGTGGACCAACTACAGGAAGAGCATATGTTCAGAAATGGTGGCTGTACAGGAACACTTGCATTGTACAGACACCCTATGCTGCTTGTCTATAACAGTGCACATCTGGCCTATACACTCCTGTAGGTCATCATGCAGACCATGTAGTCCCCTAATAAGCTCAGCTATGGCTGCATTGGTCAATAAATGTCCCCACTAATGGCCCTACATAATTATTGTGTAGTGACAATAATAGAGACATTCAGCTGAGGAAGGCAGTGGTGTCCATGGCATGTTCAGCTACCAGCACATTGACCCTGAAGTCTTCCTCATGTACAGTAGTGCTGGCATCAACCAAAGGCAGCTGTGCCTATGGAGATGAGGGCATTCCCTGAGATAATCTGCTGGCCAGATCAGTCCTTTGGGTGCATCCTTGGTTTAAGAGGTGGGTTGCATAGACACAGCTCCTGTGTCTGAAAGGTCGGGATGTGGCCATTACACGAGTCTACCAGTGACACCATAACCCTTGACTGTGCTGGGATTTGGCTACAATCATCACTGAGCCCAGTCAGTTCCTCAGCATCAAGCAGTCCTTTTTCCATGGTGGAAGACCATGACAATGCAGCTCCTAAGAAAACACATAAGCATTACCCAATCTAAGAATTAACCCTTCAGACACCTCAGTTCAGCGACACTACTACTACTACTACCACTACCACTACTATGCAGCAGATTGCTATGGAAAAAGTGTAGTTAATATACCTTGAGTAGACTGCCATGGTATTTGCAAGTGCAATGTTCTTATAACAGGAAAGAAGCCATGCTGATTACTTCTGACACTGGAACGGATGAATACAGACCACACATTCAGACATGCCCACCTTGGGCATCACTGATATATATATATATATATATATATATATATATATATATATATATATATATTCAAGGCACTATGTGCAATTTGGCACTCAAGCCCTGCAATCCATCATGGATTCCTGAATTGTCTGGACCCACAATGGAGATGTTAGGAACTCCTCCATGTCTGTTAATGGTGACTTTGCCAATGGACCTTCACTTGTGGCCCTCTGCTTCTGTGTCAGGTGGGTTGACATATTGCATGTCTTTGCAGTTATGTTGATGACCCTTATCTTGACTCACTCTTATGTCCATTTTAGCCACCAAAAGATTTCATCTCTGCAAGGTCCCAGTAGACTTGCACACACTGAAGGCCTGTTCAGATCTCTCATTCTGGAGCAGCTGCTGACTATACCAATGGAGGCCCTGCAGGCAGATTCCATGCTCTGCTTGGCAGAACTTGGCAGAATATACCCTTGTGGAGATGACTACCTTCAGCCATGTCAACTTAGAATATCAGACATGATCAGTCTGGTGGCAGATCATATATACTATACTCCTACTCAGCAACATACCAGACTTCCCATTGTTAGCAAGACCCCTGTTATCTGGCAAAAAATGATGGGGGATTAACCAAGTGTACAGCTACCATTTGTGTGATAGTGGTAGGTATGGTGTGTCTATGGTTGTTGCACTGACAGGGTGTTTGGGATCTTATTGACTTGAAGGAAAGCTTAGACACTTCGCTGTATCTGTAACAGCTCATGTCTTCTGTATGTACAGGGACCACAGTGGCAAACACACTATCCATCTTTGTTTAAACTGTGTATGGTTTTAGATGGCATGAAATGCATCTTGTTACTCCCCAGAACTGTAAGTGCAAAAGGCCTAGTGGAGGATTAGACTTTTGATGTTCAACAGTTCCCCTCACAGTGGTATGCACTATGCTTTTCAAGTAGTGTGCCACCCTGAAGGCACACCCAACTAGTATAGGACAACTGACTGTGTGTGTGTGTGTGTGTGTATGTATGTGTGTGTGTGTGTATATATATATATATATATATATATATATATATATATATATATATATAGATTCACTTCATAATCTCGAAATACTGAAACATCGAATTTCAGTATTTTGAGACCATGAAACTGAATCCACAAAACACCGAAACATCAAAACACCGAGCCCAAAACTGCGAAATTCAAAAACGCAAACAAACCCCACACAACCACACCATACATACACCAAAACACCCACATCACAATTTAAAACATAAAACTACACACACACACACACACACACACACACACACACACACACACACACACACACACACACACACACACACAACTCATATACACACAAGCAGGGGGGGGCAAGCCCACCTGCACCCCACACCCACCCTACTTGTATATACTAACTCTGAGATCGCACATAAAAGAAACAAAAGCAAACTCAGACACGGACATTCTCCAGTCCCTCACACACACATCAAACATATCAGCACACTCACATACACTCTACCTCCCACTCAAAACCCTTACAAAACACTCACTTACCTGACATAACACCTAGATCCACACACAGCACCACGCACCATCAACACACAAACCCGGAAACAACGTAGCATAAGTCCATAACTGCGAATTTGAGATATTTGAATTCGCGATTATGAACTTTTGCTAATTTCAACATTCGGCTTTATAGTCTCAATATACTGAAATCTGGCATTTCAGTATTTCGAGATTATAAAGGGTTCCCATATATATATATATATATATATATATATATATATTTTTTTTTTTTATAAAAATATGCTCACATGCAACCCAAACATATACTAGGGCCAATGATGTGGTGAGATATTGTCACCTGTAGCAGGACAAGTGAGAAAGTGCATGTGGCATATACTAGCATGGCTGGCTGAAGTTTTGTGGATAATCTTATGTCATTTGACTGTCGCATTAATTTGTACAGATGCGTGTATTGAAAATGTATTTGTAAAAGTTGCGTATGTTAAAAATGCTGCAACAGAATCTTAAGAGTTCTGAATATGAACTGTGCCAGAGCCAGGTGACTAGATGTGATGTCATTCCATAACCCGTTGACTGATGGATCTCTGGCAGCAGCAGTTTTTGTTTGTTTTTCTTTGGAATCTGATATAAAAGATATGTCAGTTATCTCATTTCAGTAGCAGTTCATTAGTTAGTTGTACAGTTCAATAGTGTGGAACATATCATCTTGCCTTGTGGAAGTGAGCATCTCAGCAGTACATCTTGCCTTGCAATATTAAGTGAGTTAACTAGAGACAGTTTCTCTTTAGTTTAGTTAGGGAAAGTACCATGGGATTACTATTTCTTTTTCTGCATGTGAGATTCTATCCATCTGTGTTATTTTATATTTTATTTGACTGAAACTGTTTATTGTAACTAAATATTACATATTTTCTGGTTTTCTCTTTTTATTATCCATTATTAAATATTTTTATACCTTTTCATTGTGGTTGGTCTTTTAGTGAATATTTTTAATCTCTTGAGAGTACCTGGGCTTATTTCAGTGTCACTATGGCCAGTCCAAAAAGCCTTACTGCTTTGGTCACGTTACCATTTATATCAGTATTAATCTGACATAGTATAATTGGTTACCCCTTGGAAGAGCCTTAGATTATTTGTCTAGTCTGGAGAGAGAGGACACAGCTGGTGAATGTGTCAGTCTGCCTTTTCCAGTGTGTGTGTGTGTGTGTGTGTGTGTGTGTGTGTGTGTGTAAAATTGGATAGTCAAATGTGTGTGCCAGATACTTGGAACTGGGGCACAGTGCTCCTACGTGGGTTTTGTTTGGGATTTGGAGATATGTT
The DNA here is from genome assembly GCF_019279795.1 of Protopterus annectens. NCBI lineage: Eukaryota > Metazoa > Chordata > Ceratodontiformes > Protopteridae > Protopterus > Protopterus annectens. The sequence goes on from NC_056750.1 coordinate 262,427,655, forward strand.
CCCTGTGTGCTCTTGGAGGAAATTGTGCTTGATGTAGAAAGCTGCATTTGAAATACTGTGTAAATCCACTCCTGTGTTTTAGTGACTGCCTGTCATTGGTGAAGATTGGGGCTCCTTGATTACTGCCTTGGGGTAAAGAGGGGCCATCACACATTGCTGTCAGACTGGTAAGATATTAATTGAACTTCAGTAGCCTGTAAGCAGTTGTCACTGAAGGTGTATGTACTCTCAACAGCTACAAGGTAAACATTCAGTTCGTGTCACAACAGTTTTATTTTTGTTAGTTTAGGTAGGGAAAGCAGGCAAAAATGTCAGCAGAAGACTAGCAAGCAGACAAAGAACCAGTTGGCCAAGATGTGCAAAGCCAGAGGACTGGTGCATGCCAACCTAATTAAAGAGGATATGATTTCAGCCTTAATCACAGCTGCAGCACGGTTCAGCAACTAGGGAGATGACAATGGGGATGTGCAGCCTTTGGAGACAGGACAGTTCACCTTTTCCTTAGAGCACTTAAAAATCCATCTGGAGTTAGAGAGACTTGAACTAGGAGCCAAACATTTGGAAGCTGAAGAAAAGGAGAAGCAGCATCAGCATGAACTGGAAGCCAGACATTTGGAGACCAAAGAGAAACTGTGATGTTTGGAGACCAAAGAGAGAATGTGGCACATTTTGAGATTGAAGAAAATGAGAAACTGCAGTGTTTTGTGGATGAAGAAAAGAAGAAACAACACCAGCATGAAAGGGAGATGCTGACTGTTCATCAGTCATGGAGATGATGGGGAAGGGAGTAACCAAACCCCAGAAGCAATAAAGGTCAGTAAATCTCTTACACAATTTAAAGATGGTACTGATCTTGATAGTTTTTTATTCATATATTTGAAAGGGTATTTAAACAGAATGATGTTGACAAGAGCTCTGGGTACAGTTCCTGGCCCCCTTATTCCATGGTAAAGCTGTAACTGTTTCTAAATTGTCTGATACTGACTTTAAATGATGAAAAAGTAAAATAATGTTTGCTAGACTGTTTAAAGTTAAAGAAAAACTCCACCCTAGCACTAAAAAAAGTTTTTTCACTCTTTGTTTCCTGACCTATTTTAACACCTCAAAATCACTCTAAGTGCTTTATTTGTAATTTTAGCCTGTTTTTCACAACATGGATACCAACGGGGCTTGATGTAGCAATGTGATCTTGTGCTCCCTCAAACCTTTCTCTTTCCCATAATACTTTGTATGACTCATGCCAGACATAAGGAAGTAACTTTGAATTTCCATGCCATTAACATATAATGGGATTTAGGAGGGTCACTGTTATTTTCTTTACCTTCTGTAAAAAGACTGCTTCTTTTCTATCTTTAATCACCCTCATTTATGTTTGGCTCAGACCTTGTTTTACACTATACATAAAAGTTATCCAGCCACAGCCAGAAAAGTAACTAAATTGCAGGCCTTTGTTCTGGGTTTTCTTATGTAGTCTGAGGAATTGATTCTGCAAGGGTCTTTCAGTGCAGTGACAGTTTTAACACCTCTGCAGTTGTGTTAGGGAAGGAGAGACTCGATTCCTCTTGAATTACAAAAGAAAACACTGAACAAAGACCTACATTCTCCTACATAAAAACAAGAGCATTTTACAAAGGTTCCAAGGTAGACCACATATGTAGTATTGCATGTGGCATGGCAATAAAAAGTATATGTCTTAGTCACTGGAGGTATAAAGATATTATAAATATCATCTTTACAACAACTGCAGCTGTAGCAAGGGAAATTTCCAAATTTATTTATTGCCTTATCCTTACTAGCTGAAAAGCTTTATAGCATAATCTCTTTAGATTTTTACAATTTCTATATGCAAACATTGGTCTGTCCTCCAGCAACTGTTCTAGGTCAGGCATAGCCCTTAAATATTCCAATTCTTATGTATTATATTCCTCACATTAGTTCTAAGTAGCTATGCATCTCATTTTAATCCCTTGTGTGCATCTGTCAATATTTAAAACCCGACTCCCATTTTCTTTAAACAATGGTTTGCCTAAGTGCTCCCTACTATCAAATACTTCATTAAGAATACCTTCTACAGTTGATGTGTCGTAACCGCTTTCCTAGAATTCTGTAGCCATCTCCTACATCTCTTCCTTACATTTAGCCTCAGTGTTTAATCTACTAGCTCTGGTGAATTGACCTCTCATAATTCCATTAAATATATGCAGTGCATGCATACTTCTCCTGTGTATATATCAATTCATATGCATCTATTTTCTATAAACTGGTTGGAGTTTCTGAAGTTGGAGCTTTGTTTAATTGCAAGGGATGTAACAGGGTACTGCAGAACCTGTGAGCAGTTCCAAAAGATAGGAAAGGCAGGAGACAAGGCCAAAGCTCTGATGCCTTTGCCTGTGATTGACGAGCCATTTCAGAGAGTAGCTATGGATATTGTGAAGCCTCTGAGTACCTCAAGTTCCACAAGGAAAAAGTATATCCTGGTGGTAGTAGATTATGCTACCAGATACCCTGAGGTGGCAGCTCTGTACTCCATTGAGGAAGAGAGGGTGGCAAATGCTTTGCTGGAGATTTTCAGCAAGGTAGGTTTCCCAAGCGAGTACTGACTGAGGGAAGTACCACTTATGTCAGACCTGCTGGCTTGTCTGTGGAAGCACTGTGGGGTGAAGCACCTAAAGACCACCCCCACCGGACTAATGGCCTTGTGGAGAGGTTAAACTCCACACTAAAGACCACTCTAAGGGCATTTGCAGACCAGCTTAGGAGGGAATGGAACAAATATTTGCCCCATTTGATGTTTGCATACAGGGAGGTACCCCAGGAATTCACAGGTTTTTCACCCTTTGAGTTGCTGTATGGGCATAGGGTGAGGGACCTTTAGATTTAATTCATGATGAGTGGAGGATGAGTGTGAATCCCACAAGGAATCTGTTGTGTCATATATTCTAAACCTAAAGACAAGGCTTAAGTTCATGGGTTTGGCTTAGGAGAACCTGGCAGCAGCCTAGCAGAAGAAAAAGGTTTGGTATGACAGGAAGGCTCGACCCTGAGAGTATGCTGTGGGACAGCAGGTTATGGTGCTCATTCCTGTCAGACACAATAAGCTGGAGGCAGCTTGGGAGAGACCAATTGAAGTGGTAAGGAAGGTCAATGATATTAATTATATGGTAAACCTGCTTGGCATGAAGGAGGGACACACATTGTACTATGTTAACATAATGAAGCCTCAGCATGTTAGGGAGTTCCTGGGCAGACTGCAAAAGACAGCATTGACCATTAAGCCCAGTAAGTGTTAGGTGGGTATGGCAGAGGTCTTTTACCTGGAATATAAAGTGGGGAGATTAGGCCAGAAGCTGCTAAGGTGGAAGCTACTCAGGTGTGGCCTGCCCCTGCTAACCAAAAAGCAAGCAAGGACATTCTTGGGGACAGAGGGGTACTATAGAAAGTCTGTTCCCAGTTATAGTACAATAGCTGCTGTCCTCACAGACCTGACAAGACAAAATAGGCCAGATAAGGTAGTGTGGACCCCAGCCTGTGAGCAGGCTTTCCAAAAGCTTAAAGGGGCTTTGGGAGGACCCCAATTTTAGCCAGTCCAGATTACAGCAATGCCAGTGCAGATGGATTCTCAAGACAGGCCCCTTTTTTTCAAACAACATTTTTAGGATCACTTGAAAAATTAGCTTGGGTTTTCAAAGGAGGTGGGAGATGTCACGTTGTCAGGTATTCAAAGAAAAACGCTTTAATCCAGTAAAATCATGTGATTTTACTAGATTGAAGCATTTTACTTTGAAATCTTTGGTTTGCTTTATTTTTTTTTGGTTTGGTCATTTTATTACATTGTCAGGTATTGCCAGCTGTACCAGGAGAAGTGACACAATGCACACGTGGCATATGCTAGCATGGCTGGCTGAAGTTTTGTGGATAATCTTATATCATTTGATTGTCACATTAATTTATGCAGATGCTTCTATTGAAAATGTATCTGTAAAAGTTGCTTATGTTAAAAGTGCTGCACCAGAATCTTGACAGAGTTTTGAATGTGAACTGTGCCAGAGTCAGGTGACTAGATATGATGTCATTCCATAACCAGCTGAAGGATGGAACTCTGGCAGCAACAGTTTGCTTTTGTTTTTCTTTGAAATCTGATGTAAAAGATCTATGTCAGTTATCACAGTTCAGTAGTAATTGTTCAGTAGTTAGTTGTACAGTTCAGTAGAGTATCTCATCCTGCCTTGTGGAAGTGAACATCTCAGCAGTATATCTTGTGAGTTAACTAAGGACAGTTTCTCTTTAGTTTAGTTAGGAAAGTACCGTGAGATTAGTTCGGTATTTTTTTTCTGCTTGAGATTAGTTTGTTATTTTTTTTCTGCTTGTGAGATTGTCCAACTGTTTTATTTTATATTTCATGTGACTGAAAACTCTGTTTATTGTAACTAAATATTAAGTATTTTCCTGTTTTCTATTTTTATTATCCATTATTTAATATTTTTATACCTTTTCATTGTGGTTGGTCTTTAGAGTACTTGTGCTTATTTCAGTGTCACTGTGGCCACTCTAAAAAGCCTTACTGCTTCGGTCACACTCTCAAATTCATATCAGTATTAATTTGACACAGTATAATTGGTTATCTGTTAGAGCCTTAGAGTATTTTGCTGGTGGCAGCTACTCTGTAATCTGCAGAGAGAGGTCACAGCTGGTGAATCTGTCAGCCTCTCCCAGGTACGTATATGTACACACACACACACACACACACACACACACACACACACACACACACACACACACACACACACACACACACACACACACCAGCCTACATCAGTGCCTACTTCTCCATCACAGTACAAACTGTAGCAGTTTTTTTCCCTAGATAAATTGCTAGGATATAACCCACGCAATTCTCCTGCCATGGCAAAAATCTCTCCCTGAATTCACATTATCCCACACAGTATACACCTGTAGTCAGTAACACCTGTTAGCCCCCTATACCAATACAGTATCAGGTCATACAGCAAACACACAAGTGCAACATAGTTACATACAAAGTAAAAAAAAAACACACACACACATACACTGGCACAACTTGCATATCTGTGTAGATGATTTGCCAAACCGCATGCACATTCTACATGTTCAGGGAGATGCTTGGCTTGGTGTATCTGGACAGCATACTCACTACCACATGGTGCTTGATGTGCAGGGATATTGCCACAGTCTATGGACACTGCCACATTCCAGTTGGAAATATGATGGAGTGGGGTTGGGGGGGGGAGTTTGCCTCTCCATCTTGATCTTGCATCACCACACCATATGTCCATGCCAATGCCACCTCCAACTGGCATTCTGATGACATTTCTGAATTACCCCTGGTGTATAGCAAACTACATTAAGATGATTGTCAAGCACCTGCTTATAGCTGTCAGTGTTGGCAACATTTGCTCATCTGCATTTGGTACACCCCACTGGTATAAGCATGCTGAGCTGCATAAATACTAACACTGGTCATGTCCACATGGTAGATATTTGTCCATATCCCATACAACATGCCCACAGGAGAATACCCATATAAACCCCCATGACCTATGATGTCCAGCATCACCACCTATCAGTGTAACTCCAATACCCAGCCCTTGACCAGAGGTCCACTGCACGTATACGCACATCATCATATGGGGGCATTAGTGTTTTGTATACCTAGTTATCAGCATTGGCCCTGTTATAGTAGCATAGCTAGCAGCTGTTTTGTCTACCTGTAACTAACTGTAAGAGTGACCATCAGTTGTAGTCTGGATAGTCATTTTTTTCTGTCTCCTTATATTTTCTTGGGTGCTTGTTTTTATTTATTTTCTGTTCATTTACATTACTGTTTTGTGCAGCTTCTACTACAGCTGTGGCTGTGCCTATAGTGTGTGAGTAGACTTCAGCCCGACATAGAGCCCATCCATCTCCCAATGGTATAGCATATGACTCCAGGCCTGTCTTTCCATTGTATGACATGTGCCCTGCAGTTTGGAGGGGGACTGTCTGGGGGCATCCCCAGTGGCATATGGAACTCAGACTCAGTAACTGGAGGGAAGTACTGTAATTCAGTGGTCACAGTTTATCTTCCATCTGGAGTTTGAAGAGGTGATGCAGGAATGGACTGGCAGATTGAAGCCCACACTGTGTTGTCTGGAGAGGGCCCTTGTGTTGGTAACAGTTGTATTACTGTCTGGCATTGTCTTCAACTGAAGCAGAGCCATGTGGGCAGGCCAGTCACAGAGGTGACTGACCTTTTCCTTGGTCTGGCCTAGGCAGTGTTAGGAGGTGGATACCCACTCTATTCCCCCAGCATGGTATTCCTCTACCTTGTGTCATCTCCCTCCCCTGTTTGTTCTCCAGTCCTACCCATCACCACCTGTCATTCCTCTGTTTGTATGTCAATATAGTTGTTATGAACCCCTTTCCATTCTTACTGCATTGCTAATTTGTGCTTCTGTATAAGCATACTCTACTGGGTTTAAGAACTCTCTAGCTGTAATCATGAAAACAGCTCTCTCCCTGCCAGTACTGTTTGTTTTACTCAGTGGATTTCTAAGTTAGTTAATAGTTAAGCTGTGAAATTCCTCCTTGTTAATTGCTAATCATTTTTGAGCCACATTGTGCCTCTCAGCATCTCTGTGGAAGCTTTGTTTCATTCACAGAAAGCATGTTTTAATCCCAAAAAATGTCAGTAGCCAATCCATCAGAGGAAATTCCACTAATCGCCCGGTACTGTGGGAGTGTGTGTGGGGGGATGCCTGTTTCCATGGTCTTAGATGCTAAAAAATAATGACCATTTAAATCAGGACCATTTTTCTTAAAACAATAACAGTAAGCAATACTAAAACGAATATAGGCTTTTCTGTTAAATGTGAAATAGTCCTCTGTCATCTAGACACCTCACCTCTAGTCACATACTTAAATCTACACCTGTGAAAGTGTTAACTTCTATGAAAAGCAGACCTTTCTTCATATACTGGAGTTGAGCTATGATGTACAGCAAATACATTCTGTCCCAGAAGTTTTAGCATATTATCCATAAAACCACATTCATTTAATAACACAACACAGTTCTTTTCCTAAAGGTGATCCAACTATTAACTGCTAATTTTTTTATGGGAAGAAATTGAACAATTTCACCATTTCACTTAATGTAACTGAGTGTCTAGCAGTCTGCATTTGTGAAGATTATCCAAAAAGCAAAACAGTGTAAAGGTTTTAGATAGTTGCGCCTATTTTTATTTTTTTTACCTTTGTTAGAAAACATGTGAGGGGCACTAAAAATGTACTCTTACAAAGGCATATGGCAATAACCTGCAAGGGACCTCTTCTCAGTGAAGGCATGTACTTCAGGTTTGTTTGAAACAGGATATATCTAGAGCTGTGTCTTTTTTAAATATGTAAATGGTCAGTGTTTTGCTTTAGAAAACTAAAAGCTTGCTACATTTACTGCAGATGCTAGACGTCTTAATACTTTGGAGTTTTAGGCAATGAAGTCACTCATAAGGGGGAATACTTTTACCTTAATAAGGCTAGCCTGCTCTATAGCTTTCTGAATTAGTCTTACGTATTTTTACCAAATAAGCTGATGTAGTTCTCTTAGTGCTTTGCTACATGATTGTTTTATGGCCTCTGACTTGTGGAATGTTTTTATTTATATCTGCTACTTGGAAATATAATTCAGCTGCAGGCTTCTATAGCACTTTTGCTAAGTTCATTTCAGTGACTGCAAAAGAAATTACTCCATGCAAATGCTCTGTGCATTTTATAACTCTCCTGCTTCAGGGATTCTCTTTACATTATATTACATTATATTTCCCTAACAATGAAAAGAAAATATAATTCTATCTACTCTTTTTAGGAGATTAAACCTTTAGTAATCTATTTTCCTTAAAAATTCAAAACAATTATCATCACATAGTACAAAAATTTGTAATATAAAACAGAATTTGTTTTCTTTTGTTTAAACCGGTAATCATTTCAACATTACGAGACCCAAACTGGGTATGAACTATATACAATATTTACAACAAGTCAGGGACACTGGGCCTGCTCATATGTTTCGGTTATGATTTCCCCCTAATTACTAGGGTTTTACTCTGATTTTCTTAGTTTTACCCCACATTTTGTATGCCATCCATTTTGCATATTTCTAGAGGAGTTTATCTTCCCCTCCTGTTTGCTTATCTTCTCTATTCATCAGATCATCTATCAAACTTTCTACTTCTAGAATGTCAGTTCCTGCAGATGTCCACTTCCTTGTGGTACTTTTTCCCTAATAATGTTATCAATGACACCAATACCCACTTTTGCTTTCTCAGTTCTGCCATCCCATTAGCTAGTGGGGAAAAAGCTCTTATCTTCTTACCTATAACTTTCTTTGAATTCTGCCGCTGACCATGTAATTTGTTAACCTCAAGCATATATAGAAATATGGATCGAATTTCCCCATATTACATTTCCAGCATTTTGGATTAGCTCCTGGGAGCATTTTCTTCAGTATTTCTGGGCTACAGAAATATCTATGGAGATAATTAGAAAATCTTAAACTTAACAGGCTTTTGTAACTTTATTGTGCAAAGTTATACCTTTTTCCCAAGATTCGGTTTCTATTTGTTTACCCAGTACTGTCTCCCATTCTTTCTTTTTGTCAAATGTTTGCAGTTCTAGGACAAATGCTTTATACTACCTTGAAATTTGTTCAGTTTTTTATCACTCTCTCTGGATTCTCTTATGGCAAACTATTCAAATTGTTCTATCTTGTTTGTACCATCTTATTGTTCACCTCTGGAAACTAAGCCTAAAATCTAAGGTGAGCATAGTCAATATTTACGATAAGTCCAGAATAGTGGGCCAATTCATATGCTTTAGTTACCTACATGGTGGTTTTATGGCCATTGTAAAATTCTTAGCTTAGCTTACTGCTAGGTGAGAACTCTATCACCCACAGCCAGCTGGTATAGTTAGTCTTTTTAAGTGCATTTAATTTTACCTTCTCTCCATATCTGCCTTCCACACTCCCTTTCTCTCATTATCCAGTTCCCTTTTGAATTCCCAAGAGGATTTCCACTCTACTACCAGTTCTGGTAGTCTGTTTCATGCATCTACAGCTCTCCCCGTGAAGGCACATGCTCACACGTTCAGAGAGCAGTTAGTCATTACAATCTGCTGCACATGTCCTGCCCACCCTCATGTCTTGTATAGTACGAGGCATTCTCATCTATCTGACCTGATTTTTCACTCATGTTATGTCCTCTGGTTTCTAGTAAGATTTCCATATTCTGTCATCTGTCATCATACACTTTCTCCTTCATTCCACACTGCCTTCCGGTAGCTTTCTTTGAGCTATTTCCAGCAATCTGATGTCTCTGTCCTTATTTGACATCCAGATCTGCAGCTGGTACTCAAAGTAGCCTGACCAGGGACTGGTAGATCATGTAGGATTGCTGTTTTGTCTCTGTATTATATCTCCAAGGACTCTTTCAAGTTGCTGCTTGTATTCCACTCAAACTATGATCAGTATCTGAATAATTTGTTCTTTCTCTGTAATTTAGTTCTAGTCCTCCCAGTGAAACTTCACACAAAAAGGTTATTCTGTCTCAGGGGGGGTAGTATCTCACATCTGCCTGACCTGAACCTCAACTGCCACCTTCCTCACATCTGCCTGATCTGAACCTTAGCTGCCACCTTTCTGCCCACTTGTTTATCCTTTCCAAATTGTTCTAGTCTGTTCTTCCTATCCACTACTGATGGACATAGCTGTATCACACTACTGATGGACATAACTGTATCACACCACTGATGGACATAGCTGTATCACACCACTGATGGACATAGCTGTATCACACCACTGATGGGCATAGCTGTATCACACTGCTGATGGACATAGCTGTATCACACCACTGATGGACATACCTATATCATATGTGATTAGGTTAATCCTGTTCCCTTTTCCTTCAGAGCTGATTGCAAACTCAGTAAGGATTAATATGCCTAAGACTGACCCCTTCAGTGCTCCATAAGTTACTTATTCTTGACAGTGGCCCTCTGACCACAGTCTTGTGTCCTCTTCAGTCATGTAGCCACCAACTTCCTCAGTCTTGGTCCTATCCTCCCCCCAGTTTTCTTATTAGCAGATTGTGTGGGACTACAGAGATCTTGCTTACATCCAAGTAAATGTTGTCTACTGATAGTCTACTATTAAATTGTCCTGTAACCCCTTCATAAAGCAAGTATAACTAATAGCTTCTTCTGAAAGCCATGTGGGTCGCAGTGTCCTGGAGAAAGTTGTTCTCTTGGAAAGCAACAATCTTACTTCTCAGAATTCTATAGATAAGTTTCCCAGTTACTGCTATTAGACTACCAAGCCAGCAGTTACCCCCAATTTGTCCAGTTCATCCCCCACACAGGGTTCTCTCACTTGCTGTTGTGTGGTGTTCACATATTTCTACCCTAGTCAGTGTGATCTAAATAAGATCTCTATCAGATGATCTACCTGCACACACACATCAGATTCCTGAGGACTCTGAGATGGCCTGACTTGTCCTCCTGTTTTATCCATTTTAAGGGCAGTCAGCTCCCTGTCTAGTTCCTCCCTCTCTATTCTGGCAGTTATCTACTGCTCTGTCCACTCTGCTCCACCTTGTCCTTGGCATGATAACCACCCTTACTTTCTTTCACAAAGATGCACATATTCAGTACTACTTCAGTCTCATAGGATGTCCTTTTCATCTTTGCTTAGCTTGATAAGGGCTATTCCTTCCTTCTTCCTTTCTTTTACATACCTAAAATGCCAGCTCTATTTCAATTTATTTTTCTGAGATTTATGTCCCTGTGCCTGCTGACTGTAAACCCTTATCCTCTGGACACAGTTCATTCACTTCCTTAGGTTCATAGGTTCTTACTAGGCTATTGATCCACGAGGATCTTTAGAAGCCTGGCCATACATCCACATGACATTTGTAGCCCTTATATTTTAAATTGAAATAACCCAGAGGTGAGCAGAACAGTTATGTTGCACTTGGTCATGTGGAACAAGGATGCCAAACCAGGGATAAAATTGCAATTTCCCATCTGTTCATCTGGGTTACATTTAAACAGTGTAAGATGTACTTTATATGGAGAGGAAAGCAGTTGCAAAAAGTGGTTGCGAGTCCTATCTATCCCACTAACAAGTTCTATCTAGAAATTTCAGCCAGGATAAAAGCAAGAGGGGCTATCTTTCAGGCAGCTTTGTGGGAGATTTTATGCCATTGTGAACATCCTGGCAATGAGGGTGTTAGTAATGGTCTAATCACAACCAAATGTGTGTGGGGGTAGGTTATGTGATCTGCATCACCACTGATGCCCACAATCCAGTCTGCATGTAAATGCATGCTTTCACACACCCACATTAATGGTTACCACCAAGTACTGGCTTATTTTGCCTACGTCCTTCCTCCAGGCCACACAGTTGCATTATCAGCCTCCCATGGAGGATTGTGGCAGTATGAAGCTGGTTGTCCCTATCCTCCCATATCTAGATGTGCAGACCCATCCTTCCTAAACAGTTCTATCAGGTGACTGAGCCAGTAATTAAATTCTGGCCACCTGGGCTATGTCCTTTATCCCTCTACACCACTGGAGCCGATTCAGTTCCATATCCATTTGAGCCTTTACTGTCTTCAGGTCCATCACTTTTCCTTTGTTTGCCTCCTTATTCTGTGCCACCTCCACCTTTTTAACCCTTCCCTTCTTCCATTTGTCTAGCATATCGTTTGTTGTATTCACTGCCCTCACAATTCTAGGTAACCACACTGGCCGCCTACTCTTTTTTCCTCTAGCCTCTTCCTCAAATTCTTGTCCACCACCTTGAGTGCTCCATCCTGGATCTATTGCCAGGGTTTGTTCATTTTCTTAAACTTTTCTTATACCCCTAATTCTTGTTTGACCCCATCACCTATCTTCGTTATAATCTCTGCCTCTAAAATCCCACACCACTGTCTATCTTTTGTAATCATACCTTCCTTCATCTGTAAATCACAGAATGACATGGCTACTGTTGACTAAGACACCAGAGATACATTTCCCTTTGATACCATGACCAACCCCCCCCCCCCACTGGTTTGGACCACATCCAGAATTCCGTTTCTGTTACTGTCCATGCATTGGCTAAACGTCTCATAGTTCAATACTTCAGGTCAGCTGCCACTCCCCTTCAGCCGTGGAGCATGCACTCTTCAAGCCTGCTCTTGACAAAATTAGTATACGAGTATAACCCTCCACTCCTCTTGCTACCTTGCTCTTTTCTGTCATTCGGTCTCTCATTGCCCGTTTATGAAGCTGGGGACAATATGCTGTACTTATCAATTAGTATTGTCATTTTTATCTAGTTTAGCTGTTTGCATGTTCACTACAGTTTCTGACCTTGCTTCTCACTCCGTTGTTCTCTGATGATGCATTTAATGCCTTCTTTTTTGATGATTACTACACTTCTGAGTTTCATTCCTGAATACTCCATACCCAGGCTATTCATGTCTCACCCACTGCTTTCAGTGGCTGATGTTTGTTGTACTAGTAATATCCAACTCTCTTTTTCACTCTTTCTATCCCAAATTTGTTGTTTTGCATGGTAATAACCAACCATGCTCCAAGCCACCCTTGTTTGTTTTCTCTTAGTTTAATAAATTATCAAATGTAATTTTCCATCTGTATTCTGAGTAAAGTTCTTTCTTAGGCTAAGATGAAAAATGTCCCTGCTATAGAACTCGTCTCCATCTGAGGCCTAAAATAAGCACGTAGACTAAATTCAACAGGCATAATAAAGACTAGTTTATACAATAAATACAAGGTACTGCCATCTTTTATAATGACTTATTTTAGAGCTTACAACAGCAGACTTAGAAAAAAAGAGCAAGTATATAAACTACGTCTACTACTTTCTCAGTTTTAATATCTTTAGTGTTGCCTATTGTACTGGGGTATAATCATAGGATTCCCTTTGAATGTTTGACGACTGTCATCGCAATCCTTGGAATTGCCAAGAATTTAAGTATGATTTTTGGGAATGGCGTGCTATGAAATTGCTGTACCTCAAGGCTATTCTTTCTTCTCTGAGGTACCGTGATCCAGAAGTTTCTATACATACACATACGGTGGATTAAAAAGTTTACACACCCCTGTTAAAATGCTGGGTTTTTGTGATATAAAAAATGAGACCATAATAAATAATTTCAAAACTTTTCCCACCTTTAATGGGACCTATAGCCTGTACAGTTCAATTGAAAAAAAATCTGTTAGGGGAAAAAAATAAAAAAATAAAAAACGTACAATAAGCTGGTTGCATAAGTGTGCACGCCTTAAACTAATACTTTGTTGAAGCACCTTTTTAGTTACAACATTCAGTCTTCTTGGGTAGGAGTCTATCAGCATGGCACATCTTGACTTGGCAATATTTGCTCACTGTCCTTGCGAAAGTGCTCCATATCTGTCAGATTGCGAGGGCATCTCTTGTACACAGCCCTCTTCAGGTCACCCCACAGATTTTCTATTGGATTTAGGTCTGGGCTCTGGCTGGGTGATTCCAAAACTTTAATTTTCTTCTGGTGAAGCCATTATTTTGCTGATTTGGATGTATGCTTGGAGTTATTGTCATGTTGAAAGGTGAAATTCCTCTTCATCTTCAGCTTTCTAGCAGATGCCTTAAGGTTTTGGGCCAAAAGTGACTGGTATTTGGAACTGTTCATAATTCCCTCCACCTTGACTAAAGCCCCAGTTCCAGCTGAAGGAAAGAAACCCCAGAGTATGATACTGCCACCACCATGCTTTACCATGAGGATGGTGTTTTTTTGGTGATGCGAAGTGTTTTTGCACCAAACGTGCCTTTTGGAATTGTGGCCAAAATGTTCAACCTTGGTCTAATCAGACCATAACACACATACCCACATGCTTTTGGGAGACTTGATGTATTGTTTTGCAAATTTTAGCCAGGCCTGGATCTTTTTCTGTGTAAGAAAAGGCTTCTGTCTTGCAACCCTACCCCATAGCCCAGATGTATGGAGAATATGGGAGATTGTTGTCACATGTAGTACAGAACCAGTACTTTCCAGAAATTCCTGCAGCTCCTTCAGTGTTACTGTAGGTCTCTTGGCAGCTTCCCTGACCAGTTTTCATCTTGTCTTTTCATGAATTTTGGAGGGATGTCGAGTTTTTTGCAACGATACTGTTGTCTCATATTTTCTCCACTTTTTGGTGACTGTGTTCCATGGTATATCCAATGCTGTGGAAATGTTTTTGTACCCTTCTCCTGACTGATACCTTTCAACAATGAGATCCCTTTGATGCTTTGTAAGCTCTCTGCGAACAGTGGCTTTTGCTGTAGCAGGCAACTGAGTAAATGTCAGGAAAATCCTACCAGGACAGTTGAACTTTATTTGGGGTTAATCAGAGTCTCTTTAATTGATGGCAGGTGTGCACCCAAGAAGACTGAATGCTGTAATTAAAAAAAAGGTGGTTCAACAAAGTATTAGTTTAAGGGTGTGCACACTTATGCATATATTTTTCCCCTAACAGATTTGTTTGTTTTTCAGTTGAATTGTACGGGTTATAGGTCACAAAGGTGGAAAAAGTTTTGAAATGATTTATTGTGGTTTCATTTTTTTATATAACAAAAACCTGGCATTAAAAGGGGTGTGTAAACTTTTTATATCCACGAGATATATATATATATATATATATATATATATATATATATATATATATATATATATATATATATATATATATATATATATATAAATTTATATACACATTATATATATATATATATTTATATATACATTATATATATATTTATATATACAATATATATATATATATATACATACATACATACATACAGACACACACACATAATGTTGAAATGTTGACACCAAAATATAGACAGTCAACATACAGCTAGTTTATAATATAGTCACATCAAAATACAAACACCTAAATCTATATTAAAGTAATGACAAAAAAACTAGTTTACATTAAAAATGCATTAAAAAAGAAAAAAAAAATGTAAACCATATCAGCACCATTGGACATGGTCTGAATAGTAGTTATCTTATAGAAATGTCTTACAACATAAGGTGCAGGGTTGGGATAGGGTTAGGGTTAACCCCCTGCTCAGCTTGCTAATGCTTACTAACACTAACCATACCCTAACCTTGCACTTTAAAAATGCTTTCTGTAACACTACCACTACACAAAACAGACACAGTCACAAAAATACTCAAAAAAAAAAAAAAAGCACAACATTAAAGCTATACCCTTACCTAACACTTACTCTAACACTAACTTGCCAACTGTTGCACAAAGACATTTGCAGCCTTAATAGCAACCCACTTACCCCTGTCTGCTTTCTGATACAGTCCTTCTGAGTGTCTACTTTCTGAATGGTAACCGCATATATAATCTGCTTCTGTGTATATATCTAAATCTATCTATCCATAGCCACATAGCTAGAGGTTCCCTGGATCGATTCTCTGCTGTGGTGCTTAATGTGGGGAGTCTGCATGTCTTCCCTGTGTTACTTCCTGGTGCCTCTGTTTCCTCCCACAATCCAAAGACCTACAGTAGGTGGACTGGACATTCTAAATTGGCCATAGGTGTGAGTGTGTGCAAGTCTGTGGTATAGAATAACAACCGTGACAGGTATAGCCATCTGGCAGTGTGACCCTTGGCTCTAGATGATTGGCACTGTAGAAGTGATGAACTGACTCTGTGCAACAATTGGGGAAAAAAGAGGATGTGAGTGTGCATGTATGTAGATTATATATTGTGTATAAGTAGCAGGGGATATGAGTACAGTGAGGTTCCCCCTGCAAAAAATGCTTTAAATATGAAAGTGACTTTCATGGATCAATCACTTGTGTTAAACTGCACATTTTGATTGTAATTTTGTGACTTGAATTATCGAATTTCAGCTTTCCAATAGGAAGTCCATAATCGCCAGTAATGTAAATAATCAGTCTCATGGCCTATTATTGTGGCAGAATTGGGTGCTTGTAAATGGCAAGTTTTTTAAAAGCATCTGAAAAGTTAGAAATAACTAATTAGAAAATTGTATATGCTCCTTGGAAAAGTATAAAGCTGTAACAGATTTATCTGTTGAAAGTAAATGTGCTTGTTCAGCTAAGAATATTAACAGTGCTAGTTGATGCTTTTGCTATATATATATATATATATATATATATATATATATATATATATATATATATATATATATGTATATCTATATAAAGCCATGACTAGATATTTATCAAACAGATAGCAGAGATAAAACTACCAAGAAACATTCGGCACACATTGCCTTATGAAACTGAGAAAACTATGTGTACTTATCACCAAAATTAAATGTCAGCCTTTGTCTTTTGTTCTCCACTAAAATCGAGGAACCAGTTAGTACACATACACAAATATTTGAGACTAAAACCTAGTAAGTTATGTATGAAGTTTAGTTACCATAGTTTGTACACTTACTGCCAGATGTGGCTACATGGTAACAGGTTTGTGCACTTACTGCCAGATGTGGTTACATGTTAAGTGCACAAACCTGTTACCATATAACCACATATGGCAGTAAGTACACAGGATTAACGCTCTGAGCTGTCACTCAGCTGCTTCCTGGAGTCAAGAGTACAGAATTGAATTTCTTTTGCCTCTGTTTGCTTACTGTGCGACTATGAGCAAGTCACTTAACCAGGCAGTGCTCTCAGATTGCTCTTGAATGGGAAACCTGTGCCCTGTGGGCATAACCAGTTAACAAACTAATAAAAAAAAACCCAGCTTAGCTTAATGGAGACCCATTAAAGTACACCAGCAAAGAATACAACTGTCATTTAATGAAGAGTTCAAAATAGTTAGGCAAACTCTGGGTATAAATATCCAGTTTAGCCTTTTCTAAAGCCCATGGTTAAAAGGAGACACAATAAAAAGTATAGAAATCAGAAGGTGCCCTTATTACATTGCTTCAACACATTCAGATTAAAGCTTAGCTACATCTGAGTGGTCAAAGCATTTCACAGCTGGAGACTGCCAATGTGATTTAGACTGTAAATGTAGATCCTGTAGACTAGTGCAAACTGGCCGCCTCCTCTTAGGAAAAGAACAGTGTACCTAAAAATGGTATTTGGCACCTAAGCTTGCCTGCAGATTTTAGTAACCTTTCACAAAGGCTCATCTGAAGCTGAAAGCTGAGGAAGTGTATTTTGAGTATATGATCTTACTGATCAAAAGTAGCATTTCTGCAGAGTGCCTAACAGAGTTAATACACTTGTTAATTCAGAAAAGGAATGCTAGGGCCAAATTATCCTAAACCAGAGGTCAGTGGCTGGAATACAAGGTAAACTAAGTTACAAAACTGGTCTACATGGGCTTTATCCTTCATGCAGCAGGATAGAGGTCATTCAACATATCAGTCTTCCAGAAATTAAGAGCTGCTCAGTGTAATGTCTTCTAATAGACTGAATTTCAGGATTAGCCAACAATGAAGAGGTGAAAGACACCAGGTTAAGCATCCACTTTCTCACTTTACTAGGCAATTACTACTCATAAGTGCAGTACCACATGACTCAAATAAGTTATCAGGGCTAAGCTAGTTCTTAAAAATATAGTACTGCTAACTATGGCATTCACTCTTATCTTACAGCTGCATTATCTATATTGTATTTACAAATACCAAAAATGTAATATCATACCATTTGGCAAAAACACGACCCCTACTGATTGCCACATTAACGACAACACCCTAAGCACACAACCTGTGGTGAGACACCTGGGTACACAAGTAAACAACAATCTCATATTTGACCCTCATGTAGTGGCAGTGCTCAGAAAAGCCTTTTACTTGGTTCACCTTATAAGTAAAGGGATTGCATCCAGAAAAAAGGTTATTACCTCTCTGTACTCCTCCCTCATTAGGCCAATAATTGAGTACAATGCCCAGTTTGGTATGTACCTCTCCAAACACTTGCACCAACGGGAAAGGCTACAGAAATACCTCTGAGTCCATGGCCTCCAACACCTGTCCTCTGTGACAGGCTCAAATCACTATCACTCTACTCTGTATCATACAGATTGCTCAGAGGTGACCTGTGTCTCACCTAGAAGGCAATCTCAGACTCTGCTCTACTACAGATCTTCCATATCCGTAAGTCTAACTCCTCACATAGTACCCGATCGAAAGGCTTAAATCTAATATGTGACATTAACAAAACCAAACAGATTTGTCTCACAGAGGATACCCTGTCTCTGGAATAGACTTCCCATACATGTCAAAGTATGTCGCTGACCCTCTTCAAGCGTAACCTTGATGAGTGGATGGGTAACCACAAATTTGTCCCGGGGTTCCACCTGTGTCCCTCATTGACAGGGATGACAGGTGCTGATTGTGGTTTCTTTTTTGGGGATAAACTCTTGGCTAGGCTTGTAAGGGCCCCAGAGCCATTAGCCTAGTAATCTCCTATGATTCTATATATTGCATACTAGATTCAGTTTATATGCTGATGCCTAATGTGAATTTGCAATTTTTAACAGCGAGTTTACACCATTGAAAAAACACATTCAGTGTTTTTTGAAGAATTAATCACTTGATATAGTATAGCTTAAATACTTGGAAGGTTTTTTTTTCTACTACTCTGTGACACCTTGTAACATTATCATTTTTAGATGCAACAATCAGAGTCCTTCTTATAATTATTTACTCCCACATGAACTTCTGTAAATAACAATCCATTAGTGTTTACACTAGTTTGATCAGGAATCAAATTGGAAATCTCTCTGTACTGCATACTGTTACTAGAATTTCATCCTTTGATAACACTCTATCATCATCACATTCTAATAGTGCCATTATGAGAAATCTTTATGAATATCATAGCTCACAACTTCAGATTTTTGCAGAATGTCTAGATTTTTGCTTAATATTTTTGGTCAGTTCCTTAAAATTTGCGGTTTTGTGCCAAATCATTGAAGTTACGAAGCAATAAGACATTTGTATTTCAGAACTTCATATCCTCTGCAAGTTTAAGAGCAATATTTAAAACCTGTTCCTATTTTTGTGCATTTGTCCCCCATTATTTTTTACTTTGTCCATTTTTCTTGTGCTTATAGGATGGTGACATGCAGAAATGGCCATTTTAAGTAGTATAAATTTTCATCACGTGGTTTTCTGTTTCTTCTGCACATCTTTCATCACATCCTTCAACGATGTATGATCTAGGTTCATTGGAAATACTTGTTGCAATTATTTGGTATGAGGAGGCTGCATTCACAGTTTTGGAATTGTTTGGCATTTTTATCAGTATTGTTTCTCCTTCCTTCAGAATTGCTGTGTCCTTTGTTCCTCTATCTTAAAACTTTCTCTTGAATGTCTTGCCTCTTCACCTTTTAAACTGTCAGCATTATTGTTTGGCTGTAGCTATTATAGGATCATAGGAGATTACTAGGCTATTGACCCAGAGGTCATTGTAAGCCTAGCCATTTCATCCTAATGTAATACCATGAACATGTTGGTCAATACCCAAGATTCCATTTAGTGATGACTGTCCATGTCCAGGAGGGCTGTGGGCACTATCCCCGTAAGAATTTATGGTGCCCGTTTCACTTGTCCAAGTTCCTCTTGAACAGTGTCAGAGGTGCTCTGTTTCACATGAATTGGTAGCCTGTTCCAAAGACGAGGTAGTCACTGGGAGATGAAGCTGTCCATCCAGCATGTGTTATTTAAGTCACAGGCAATATTTAGGTCCCTGGAATGGGTAGCCCTAGTCCTGTTTGATTTATGGATATGCAGCAAGTTTATTGGGTTTGGGTCTTGGGTTGCTCTGTAGGCCAGACATAAGTCTCCCCTAAGAAGTTTATACAACATGGAGAATACTGACAGGGACTTTAGTTGGTCTGTGTGAGGCACATGCTGGAGCCCCTTGATCTTCTTTCTTAGAAACCTCTGAGGTCTAAGTTTTGCAGGTGCTTCGTATCGTACATGCCGAATGGTCCATTCTACTCGATTATAGGCCGGATTAGTGGCGAGTATAGAAGGATTATAACCTCTTCTGCTCTCAAGGTGATGTCTTTACTAATCAAATGTGCTACATAGAAAACCTTCTTTCATACAGCAGACGCATGGTGGTTGAAGTTAAGGTCACAGTCAACTTGTGATCCCAGGTCCCTTACCACTTCGCGGGTACTTAGGGTATTGTTGATTTGATAGTGTGAAGGGACTTTATTTGTGATGAAGGGAATGATGATGCATTTCTTTGCATTCAGTTTGAGCCCGTGACTAATACACCAGTCCGTTGGTCTTCATGAGACCCTCCTGGAGTATACTGACATCATTTGGGGATTCAGTGATTGCACCTTGTTTGCAGTCGTCTGCAAACTTGGTCAGCCACAACCCCTTAGTTTTGACCTGAACTTTTGAGAAGTATGTACCAAACAGTAGGGGTTGCAGCACTGACCCTTGTGGCACCCCACTGGTAACAGGTCTGCTGGCTGATGTGGAGTCATCCGCTTTGATAATGTATCTGGTTTGTGAGCCAGTTGGCAACCCATCTTACAACAAAGGGGTTTACATTCAATCAGTAATGCCTGAATGTGGGATTGTATCATAAGCCTTTGTCAAGTCATGGTATGCTGTGTGCATAGATGTGCCCTTGTCAATGGCACTGATCACATTGTCAAAGAAGTCCACCAGTTTTAACAGTCAGGATCTGCCCTTGAAAAAGCCAGCTTGGGTAGGATCCAGGGTTTAGAGGTCGACTATGTCTTTATTTATGAGGACCATAATGATACGTTCCAAGGCCTTACAGATGAGGCTGGTTAGGCTTATGGGTCTCTAATTCCCCGGGTCTGTTGCTAGGCCACCTATGTGGAGAGGAATAACTGTTGCTGTTCTCTGTTTCACAGGAACAAAGCCTGTGGTTAGGCTATGATTGAAAAGTGTACTTAATGGTGATGCTAGTTCATGTTTTAGCCTGTTTAGAAGATAGTCTAGGATGTCATCTGGTCCCATGCAGGCGTTTTTCTTGCCTTGGACAAGGCTTTGAGGACCTACTGTTCAGATATATAGGGTGGGTAGGGGAGAAGGTTTGTGATGCGTTAGGAGGGGATAAGGGAGTGAAATTGTCACCAAACCTATTCTCTAGCAGGTTTGCTATCTCTGTGGCATCAGTGTGTGTGATAGTTCTGCACATGTTTGGGTCCTACCCTTTAGGCTATGTACGTAGCTGTAAAAGGTCTTATGGTTATCCTTGGCTATACTTGCTAAGTTGTTCTCAGTTACCCTTGGAGTATTGGACAAGTTTGCCTGTTGGGGATGAGGAGGGTGCTTTTCCATTGTTGGGGCCTTGTCTTTGTTTTCTTGGACAGCAACTTTTTGCATTTATTGTAAAGTTTGATGATGGATGTCCACCATGGCAGCTTGTTTTTACTTGGGGCTCTAGCTTTGATTCTTTCTGGTACAGCCAAGTTTATACACTGATACAAGTGATTGTACAGGGCTTTAGTGTAAGCTTTGGTGGTGTTACCACTTCCAGCTTGGGGCGGGGCTTGGAATGCATTTATACCTTCACCTAGGAGGGTACAGCTTGCCTTGGTAAAGCTTTTTAGTCTGATTTCACCCTTTGTGAGTTCTGGTATTAGTGCCAGCTCGAGAGTGACTGTTTTGTGGTCAGATTTAACTGAGTGTCTGAAAGTTGCGGCAGTGTATCTGTTTGACATGTTAGTGAGGACCAAATCCAGAATGTTTGTTTATCTTGTTAGGGTATTCATTTATTTCAGGGCATTTGAATTAACAAAGTCAATGAACTTTTACTCTAGTGAGTTGGGGCTAGTGTAGGTTTCCCAGCTGATGGTGGGATATAGTCAAAGCTTTATATCTCTCTGCTGTCTACAGTTAAAATGTGACCCATGTAGTTAAGATGCAATACACAGTTAAGACATTTAGCTTCATTGCGCTTCAAGCAGTTTAATCAGTCTGGAATAATATTCATACTTAGTGGAAGCTCACACAAGTAAGTTATCAATAATACTTACCACACTTCATAAACCTTGAATAGTCTGAGACACATTTTTAGACAATAATAGAGTTGAAGGAATTTATCTGTGAAGGAAAGAGGGCAAGATGTAAGTAGGTTAAGCTGATCCTTTAAACAAAACAAGGTGGTTTAGGATTGCATGATTTGAAGGGATATTGTAAAGCTACATAGTTAAGGTTCATATACATAATGCAAGCATAAGGTTATAATTCAAAATGGAAAGGGATTAAAATGAAAAAGTATGGGGGGGGGTCACAAAATAGAGAAACTGGGATTTTGGATGCAGATCCTTAAGGGGAATGATAACCATGGAGAATATTATACTTATAAAGTAGCAGAATGTATTATAAGAACTAAGCCAACAAGAGAATGGAAAAAGGAGATTTTGCCAATAGGGATGACAGCTAGGGTTGCCACCTTTCCAAATGGCCAAAGTGGGACATTTGTGCTACAAACATCAGATTTTGCAGGGCAAAACATACCCACAGCCAGTACAAAGGACAGAACTTCAGTTTTTTGCCTGAATAAAACTTTATTCTTGTAGCATTTTAGTTCCTTATTCTGTTTCTTATAACATTTAGGTGTTTCAGATACAGAATAACTGTTTTATGCAACTATTATATAAAATATAGAAAATAATTTTGTCCTAAAATCTCAGGACATTTGCCATTTTCTCACAATTTTTTGCAGGACACAACTGCCCAAAGAGGGACTGTCCCTCGCAAAGTGGGACAGGTGGTAACCCTAATGACAGCAAATGGGGGATACAGAAAATAGGAAAGAGAGGTCTGGAATTTACTGGAGAAAACTGGCAAAGGAACCAAGGTACTGGAAGCAGATGACTAGAGAGGGAAAGGTAATAGAGTGGGATGAGACCAAGAATATATTTGGACTGCAGGCTAGGGACTGCCTTCTCCACCAGGGATTGATGTCAGAGTACAGCCAAAGATAAAGGGATAGGGGAATCTTAAGTGAAAGACCTGCTCTGATAGATTTTATAACTGAATCTAGAAAGGACGCTGGAGTTAAACAATGGATGACTAGTAGGGATTGTAAAATATTGCAAGCTAGCTGTAAGAATCAATCAGAGGAGGTTAGAAAAGATCGGGAAGACAGAAGATGAAAAAGAAATTAACGAGAACAATGGAAGGACGTATGTATACCTCCCAAGTATGCAACAAAAGCCAGAAGGTTTAGGATCTTTACTTGGAACTGCTTGCACATGTATTTTTATACCCCAAGTAGACTTCAAAGACATTTTCCTCAGGAATATAGCAAATGTTGAAGGTGTGATGGGGGAAAATACATAACTGGGAATGTATATTTTTGGGAGTGTAATGAATTGTCAGATTTTAAAAATCCCATGCCGAGTACTTTTGGATGAGCAAATGGCTGTAACTAAGGACATGGTTCTTTTGAGCTGAGACACAAGATCTGAATTGCATAGACACAGTAAGGCTTTATTAAGTTTAGTTGTGTTGGTTGCCAAAAAAATCAATTACTAGATCAAGGGCATCAAAATATATACCAACTGTATTTAAAGTGCTAAATATTATAAAAGAGATAAAATAACAGAGTGATCTTTAGAAAAGGGAGGGAGAAAATTACATAGAAATAAATGGAAATTGTGGGAACAATACATGCAGAATAATGTTTAGGAGAAGAAAGAGTGAGGTTTAAGGGAAGGCAGGAATTCAGCAATTTATGTAATGTTGGACTGATGCTATTTACAAGGTAAAGATATGTAATGTACAATGTATGTAAATGGAAAATGTTAATATGGGTTGTTTTCTTTTCTCTTAAAGTATGTTTGCCTATGTCTTAAGCAATTATTGTTTAAACACCTGCATTAAATTATCTGAGCCACTGCCCTTTGAAAACGTTTTACCTTTACACTGTATACCAAATGTTAGTCTCAAAACTTTGTGTTTATTCAAATGAGCATTGAAAGTACACAACTTTGAACAATTCTCATCCTGCCTTAATTGTCAAAATCCTTGTTTTCCTTCTAAAACTGAAAATTATTTATCAACCAGTAAGGTATCTCTGTGGGCAATCCACTCTGGACAGATACATGCCAAAGGGGGCATTATACTCAGTTACTGGCCTAATGAGGGCTGAGTCAAGAGTGGAAATAACATCCCTAGATCTAGATGCAATCACTTTGTGTATAAGCTCCATGATATAGAATGACTTTCTTATGGTAGTGGACAAAGGTTGGTCGAAACTTTGGTCACAGTCCACATAAGTTCCCAAATCCCAAACAACTGGGTCAGCTCTTAGAGGCTTATTGTCAATATATTATCATATTGGTCCTTTTGGGTAACTGACTTCCCAAAGGATATGATGATACATTTATTGGCATTTAGTTTCAGTTCATGATTTGGCACCAGTTATTTATTTGGGACAAACCTTTCAAGATGGCTACATCATTTAGGGGGTCAATTACTGCTCCTAGCTTGCAGTCATCTTCAAATGTAGTCAGCCAGAGCCTTTTGCTATTGGCTTTTACTTCAGAAAAGTATATGCCAAACGGAGAGGAATCAAAACTGAAACCTGGGGACTCCACTGGTAACTTGGTTGTTTGTGGTGGTAGCTTCTCCTATTTTGATCTCATGCGTCCTATCTGTGAATTTTTGTTGGCCCTGATGGGGGGCATCATAGATATGTGGGTAACATATTCCTTCTAAATAAGTTACTGAAATTTAAGGACAGTTTTTTATCTTAGGCTCTTTGAGGATGCACATAATAAATCAGAACACCAATGCTAGTGTCAGATTTTTATTATGTAATACTAAGAGTTTGAATAATAAATTTCAGCTATTTGAAGATAGAGAAATTGGGAATTATCAGGTTGTTATGATTGCTAAAACTTGTTTTTCTGATAAATAAACCTTTGTGTCTACCAGGATATAAAGCTTGTCATAGAGTACGAAGTGAAGAGAGGAGTGGTAAAACAACTATTTTTATTCAAGGTGGAATGTCATTTAGTAGTTGAGACTGATGATAAGTATGAAATAATTAGTTTAATTTTAAAGTGTGGGAGTAAGATTAGTCTTTTTATGGGCCTTCAAATCAGTTTTGTAATGATTTAAAGGGATTTTGTCACTCTATAACTTCATGATATTTTTGTGTGGTGATTTGAATGTCCATAGTATTGATTGGTTGAGTACAGATATAGGGGGCAATATCGCAAAATGATTAATATAAGTAAGGGTCTGGGTTATTCACAAATTGTGTTACAACCAACAAGAGGAACACACATTTTTGGATATGGTGTGTGTTAAGAAGTAGGAATTAATTGATGCATGTGAGGTTTGTGAGAGGCTAATTGGTTCTTCATTGTTGTATTTCATGGACTTCAGTTTTAAGGCTTCATAAGCAGAACATAGGTCATGGGAGAAGTTGTGCTTATTACAGACAAGAAGTAATTGGAGAGAATCTGCTTGGTGGATATAAGGGAAGTTTGGAATAGGTTTTACATTTTTTTTTTGTATTTGTTAATTGAAAATTTTGTTCCTGTGATTACTAATAAATTCCATAAGTATAGACCTCCTTGGTAGAATTCATCTTTACAAAGGTTGCATACTTAATTATGGAATTTATGAAAAAGATTGAAAAAGAAGCCTGGGGGAAGGAGATCGTCTAAGCACAGAATAAGAAACTGAGGATGTTATCTAGTATGAGGTGAGAGGTTTATGAAAAAAGGTTAGCTAATAGCATCACTAGTAATAGAGGTATTTTTTAATCATTTGAAGAGGCTTAGGAAAGATTGTTATACTGGCTGTGAGCTTCAAGCTGGTGGAAAATTAATAACTGATGCTGAGTCAGAAGCTAACATTTTTATTGACTATTTTGTTGGACATGGAAATTGAGTGAGTAATCAGAATTTATCTTTTCCTGATGCCTGGACATATTTATACTTAGTTCTGACATACAGCTTGATATGGTTAGATGTCCATCTGCAGCATGGCCTGATGGTATTAGTGGTTTCTTCCCATCTTCTCTTATTGGGACATTTCACCTTGTTTGTGTTATTTATTTCTAAAAAAAATAGTTAGAATATGCCTCCACAGTTTGGAAATTGGCCTGTATTATTCCTGTTCCAAATGGTGGTAATTTCCATGTTGAAACTTATAAACCAATTAGTTCTATGAGCCTTACTGGTAAATATTTTGAGTGTGTATTATCTCAATATATTCTTAGTTCTTTAGGTGATTAATATGGTTTAACACAGCATGGATTTATGGCAGGTAGATCCTGTGGAACTAATCTGTTTATTAAAATTGTGGAGGGCTTTGGATGATGGGAATGGAGTCTGCCATATTTAGATATGTCCAAGGCTTTTGATACCATGTCCCATTATAGAGTGAACTATTAAATGAACTGAATATTTAATATGTAATTAAGTGGCTTGCAAATTGGTTGGATGGTAGGAGTGGTAAGGTGAAAATGAGTATTTTTCAGATGAGAGGTTGACCATTAAGGGTGTCCCAAAGGGTTCAGTACTAGGTCCAATACTGTTTGTAAGTTTTATTACTAGTTTTCCTTCTGATAAATTTTGGTTGATAATTATGAGATAACTGAACCAAATTTATCATCAACATATTTTATCTGATCAGTTTTCTTAACAAACTTACTTAGATACTGTATTGAAATGGATTATGGGGAATGAACTCAGGTTTAATGTTAAGTCTTGTATTACGCATTTCAGTACTGAGAATAAGCTATCCATATGCACTGGATAATGCTATCTAATACAAATGGTTAATATTAGGGATTTGAGTGTATGATAAATTAGGTTTGAATCAAAACCTGTGGATCTCATTAGATGTTATTATGAAATAGGTATCATTTTCAGAAGTATTGCTAGCAGAGACAGGACTGTTTTGCTTTTCATTTATATGACTATGGTGAGACCATCCACTGAATATTGTGGGTCTTTTTGCATATACAGTAAAATGCAGTTAGATAAACTGGAAAGAAACTGGAAAGAAATCAGACATTTTACCCGGAGAATTTAAGGGATGGCAGGGGTGAACTACCGTAGGAGACTTGAGGTATTGTCCTTGTAAACAGTGAAATATAGATTGGTTGGGGAGATCTTATCACCAAGTATAAGCGTTTTAAGGACTAAGTTTGGGAATTGTGTGGGAGTACTTAAAACACTGAATACCAGAATTAACTATTAGGTGAATAGTATGTTAGGGAAAACATCTATATGGAATAACTGTTTCTAGGTGAGAGCATGTGTATGGTGGAATAAAATTTCCTTAGGAGTGAGGAAAATCACACATTACTGTATATTTTAAATCCAGTTTGGATTTATGGGTGGGCTTGAGGGTTTTTGACCCAGTTTGTTTTATGGTGGCAAGCTCTTCGAGGGCCTTTATTAGACTTTGGGCTTGGTGTCTCTGAACATCTGATATCACTTATGAGGAATTCTTCTTGCTACAGACTCGGGTTCTATAGTTTTTGAATACAGGCATTAACTGTTAGCATATTAGGTTAAGGAACAAGACCTAAACATATGCAAGAAATGAAGTCAGAAATACTGTTCACTGAAGCTTTATTTTCGCATACCAAGACCCCACACAATCATGCGACTTCCATGACTTCTTAATAATATATTACATTCCCTTTTTACTAGGAGAAATACACACACACACACACACACACACACACACACACACACACACACACACACACACACACACATATATATATGGATCTCCTACTTTTGATCGACAGCACATTTGATCGAAACTCATTTGATCGAAAACCAGCATTCATGGCAATTAACAGGGATTTGTCCCCCTCCCCAAAGTCGTGCGACCCGGAGTTGATATATAAAGGTGGGGGGCAAAGCCCCCCACCTATTTTCGTTTAAAATATATACATTTTCTTTTATTTTCTTCTTTTAAAGGAAATTAGCTGGGGGGCTTTGCCCCCACACCCCCAATGTGGGGGGCTGTGCCCCTACCCCCCCTACCTGTATATATCAACTCCAGGGGAGGGGGACAAATCCCTGTTAATTGCCATGAATACCGTTTTTCGATCAAATATGCTGTCGATCAAATGAGTTTCGATCAATTGTGCTGTCGATCAAAAGTAGGAAATTCATCTATATATATATATATATATATATATATATATATATATATATACATTTTTTTTTTTTTTTACACAGACAGGGTTGGGGAAACAAGCAACATGAGGGAGTCAATAGATGTAAACCCCTGTATTGCTGGGTTTTCTTGAAACTCGTTTGCTCATATCACAAGGGCCTACAGCCTATTGGAATCATTTTGATTCACCAAAGGAACTTTCAGCAAGTGCCAAAACCATGAAAATTTAATGAAAGCTACCTTCAGTGAAACTCAGACTATCTTTTAAAAGACAAGCTCCATGCACCCCCATTGTGGGGAACACCCCACATCTCATACTTGTATATAAATACTGTATAGTCACACAAAAGTGTGGTAAAGGTAAAATTCCACTAGTACTGAAAGTGGTTTTTGGTCAATTTACTTTGTGGCATCAGTACTCACTGGAGGACTACACAAGCAACTGGCAGGGCTCAACCCCATACTGGTAGATGGTGAAGAAGCTATTGGAAAATAGATACTATACAAGTCATAACTACTGTTAAGCTTGCAGTTGTTAGACAGGAGCATTACCTGCAGT
Source organism: Protopterus annectens (assembly GCF_019279795.1). Taxonomy (NCBI): domain Eukaryota; kingdom Metazoa; phylum Chordata; order Ceratodontiformes; family Protopteridae; genus Protopterus; species Protopterus annectens. The sequence goes on from NC_056750.1 coordinate 262,456,415, forward strand.
CCACTATAGTTATGGGCATGTGAGGAACACTATTCCAGGTGCCATTGGCAATGGCTCATTTAGAGTGAAAAAAATGGTACAAAGATAAGCCAGTGGCACTTTTTTAAAAGAAATACATTCAAATTTATTACCATAATCCAACCAAATATATTATATGCATTGTGCAATCCCTATGCATGATGAATGTTAGTATTTATTATTTATATTAGTGGTTGGCTGTTATTTATTATTTATTTATTTATTGCATTTATTAACCGGGAATGTCCACTGGGCCAAGAATGAGCCCATTTTCAGTGGAAGCCTGGGGAGAAAAGCTCCACAGTAATTACATAGAAAGATATGTTTACACACAGAACAAGTATATTGAGCAGGGAGAAAACTCAACAGTAATTAAAGATGTTGAGCAGAGGTAGTACATTTAAAAAATAACAAAACGGTGACTTTGTTTACAATTAAGGTGAACTATAGTCTAAAAAATAGGATACATTCAAATAACAGATGTAAACAGGTGGAACCAAGTGTGTTAAGCAGTAGTAGTACATTCCATGAAAAATCATAACAGCATTGAAATTTGCTTACAGTCGTATAAATATAATAGTGAAGATATCATACATTCAAGTTTACACGTAAGTTAGAGAGTGTAGGCAGAATATTAGCAGAGGAGAGTTAGCGTCAGGGTAAAAAATAAACACAGAGAGGCTAAAGGAGGGAAAGATTGAGTGAAGTGTCAACAAAAGGAGTAAGAATGGAAGTGAGGGGGAGGGGGGATGTTAGAAATGAAATTACCCCAGAGAGAGAGATCAGGCATAGGAGGTATTTGTTGGGGTACAGGTGCGCAGCCAATTTGAGGTGAGATGTTGTCTGAGGAATTTTTTAAAGGAGGCAGGACTGCTGATAGTCCTAAGTGAAGTAGGGAGATTATTCCCATAATCCAACCAAATATATTATATGCATTGTGCAATCCCTATGCATGATGAATGTTAGTATTTATTATTTATATTAGTGGTTGGCTGTTATTTATTATTTATTTATTTATTGCATTTATTAACCGGGAATGTCCACTGCGCCAAGAATGAGCCCATTTTCAGTGGAAGCCTGGGGAGAAAAGCTCCACAGTAATTACTGTTGAGTTTTCTCCCTGCTCAATATACTTTATTGTTATCTATGTTGATTTTTATGTTTGTATAGATTTTTTATTTTTGTTATTTTTTAAATGTATTTTTTTAAATTTATTTTTGTTATTTTTTAAATGTACTACCTCTGCTCAACATCTTTAATTACTGTTGAGTTTTCTCCCTGCTCAATATACTTTATTGTTATCTATGTTGATTTTTATGTATGTATAGATTTTTTACTTCTGTGGAGCTTTTCTCCTCGGGCCTCTACTGAAAATGGAAATATATCCAGCTAGGCTAGCCCGGTCAACAAATGTAAAATAAAATAAAATAAAATATTCCATAGCTTAGAAGCAGTAAACGAATACAACATTTGGCTGGCTGATAGTTTAGTTTTTTTTGACAGTCAGCAACATTTTGTTTTCTGACCTGAGGTGGTGATTAGGATGGTACATGATCAATATGGAGGAGAGGGAAGGGCAAGTCGCAGGCTGGTGGATGAGCCTATGGGCAGTAGTTAGTTGTAGATAGGTGAGATGGTGGGGATTTCAAGCCAATGTAGTTGATGCAGAGAGGAGAAAAGGACCTGTACTGATTGGCTAGACAGAGGGACAGAGCTGGGAAAGATGTGCAGCAGGTAAGAGTGATAAAGGACAGTGAGGGAAACGTACTCACAAGTGAGGAGAGTGTGTTGAGTAGATGGAAAGAGTACTTTGAAGGACTGATGAATGAAGAGAATGAGAGAGAGAGAAGGTTGGATGATGTGGGGATAGTGAATCAGGAAGTGAAGCAGATTAGCAAGGAGGAAGTAAGGACAGCTATGAAGAGGATGAAGAATGGAAAGGCTGTTGTCTCAGATGACATACCAGTGGAAGCATGGAGGTGTTTAGGAGAAATGGCAGTGGAATTTTTAACCAGATTATCTAATGAAATTTTAGATAGTCAGAGGATGCCTGAGAAGTGGAGAAAAATTATTTTGGTACCTATCTTTAAGAATAAGGGTGGTGTGCAGAGCTGCAGTAACTACAGAGGGATAAAATTGATCAGTCACAGCTTGAAGTTATGGGAAAGAGTAGTGGAAGCTAGGTTAAGAAGGGAGGTGATGATTAGTGATTAGCAGTATGGTTTCATGCCAGGAAAGAGCACTACAGATGCAATATTTGCTCTGAGAGTGTTGTTGGAGAAATACAGAGAAGGTCAGAAGGAGTTGCATTGTGTCTTTGTGGATTTAGAGAAAGCATATGACAGGGTGCCTAGAGTGGAGTTGTGGTATTGTATGAGGAAGTTGGGAGTGGCTAAGAAGTATGTAAGAGTGGTACAGGATATGTACAAGGGTAGACATTGGTGAGGACTGTGGTGGGAGTGACAGATACGTTTAAGGTGGAGGTGGGATTACATCAAGGATCAGCTCTGAGCCCTTTCTTATTTGCACTGGTGATGGACAGGTTGACAGATGAGATTAGACAGGAGGCCCCGTGGACTATGATGTTTGCAGATGACATAGTGATATGTAGTGAGAGTAGGGACCAGGTTGAGGAGACCCTGGAGAGGTGGATATATGCTTTAGAGAGGAGAGGAATGAAGGTCAGCAAGGCTAAAACAGAATATATGTGTGTAAATGAGAGGGAGGGTAGAGGAATGGTGAGGTTGCAGGGAGTAGAGTTGGTAAAGGTGGATGAGTTTAAGGACTTGGGATCAACAGTTCTGAGTAATGGTGAGTGTGGAAGAGAGGTGAAGAAGAGAGTACAGGCGGGGTGGAATGGGTGGAGAAAAGTGTCAGGAGTGATTTGTGACAGAAGGGTACCAGTAAGAGTGAAAGGGAAGGTCTACAAGAGGGTAGTGAGACCAGCTATGTTATATGGGTTGGAGACGGTGGCATTGACGAAAAGGCAGGCGTGAGAGCTGGATGTAGCAGAGTTAAAGATGTTAAGATTTGCACTGGGTGTGACTAGGATGGACATGATTAGGAATCAGTATATTAGAGGGTCAGCTCAGGTTGGAGAGTTTGGAGACAAAGCAAGAGAGGCGAGATTGCGTTGGTTTGGACATGTGCTGAGGAGGGATGCTGGGTATATTGGGAAAAGGATGCTAAGGATGGAGCTGCCAGGTAAGAGGAAAAGAGGAAGGCCTAAGATAAGGTTTATGGATGTAGTGAGAGAGGACATGCAGGCGGTTGGTGTGAAAGAGCATGATACAGAGGACAGGAAGAAATGGAAACAGATGAGCCACTGTGGCGACCCCTAACGGGAACAGCCAAAAGAAGATGATGATGTAGTTGATGCAGAGAGGAGCAGTGGTGGGAGGAAAATTTAGCACTAGTAACAAATTTGGTCACTTTGTAGCAAGACAAACCCTCTGTACAAGAACCAAAAGGAGAGAAGGCCCACTAAAATCCACTTTATTAACCAACAGGATAATGACTGAGCGCTTTCATAAGTTTGTAACACAACTTCATCAGAATACATCAGATTCTGATGAAGTCGTGTTACAAACTTATGAAAGCTCTCAATCCTTATCCTGTTGGTTAATAAAGTGGATTTTAGTGGGACTTCTCTCCTTTTGCTTCTTGTACAGAGGGGTTTGTCTTTTTTAGTTGGTTACTGGTTTGGTGTGGTGGACTTTGTAGCAAGAGTCAAGTTTTGATTTCAAGGACTATAGATTGGTGAGGATGGGAGTGCCATATAGAAGAGTTGGAAGCAGGAAGGATGAGGCAAAGGCTTTTTTTAGCAGAGAGGCTAAGAAAACAGTTGTGGCTATAAAGGGCTCCTAGCTTTTGATGTTTTTTTTTGATGTTGTGGATGTGTAGGTCAAAAGTTAATTTGTCATTAATGATGAAGCCAAGCAATTTGGTTGTAGGGACAACTTCAATGGTAGTGTTGTGAGAGTGAACAGAGAAAAGCGACTTATCAATGGGGCTAGATTTTGTGGGGGCAAATATTAAGAGTTTAGTTTTATTAGGGTTGAGGGCCAGATGGTTCTTAGACATCCAGGTTTCAGTGGAAGAAAATGCTTTTTGGGTAAGACACTGTAAAGCTGTGGCAGATTTAGAAGAGCAGATAATAGTCGAGTCGTCTGTGTACTGAATAACAGTAGTGTGGGTAAGAGTGGTGTGAAAGTTATTGACAAATGTACTGAATAAGAGGGGACCCAATATTGAACCTTGGGGTACACCTGCATTTGTGCTGGTGAAAGGAGAATAAGAGTGTTGCCATATAGTAGACTGCCATCTATTGCTGAGATGGTTAGCAAACCAATATAAAGTAGGGGGAGATGGGCCAAGGTTAGAGGGTTTAGAAAACAGTAGGGAGCGGGAAATAGTGGTGAATTCCTTTGATCAAAAAAGAGTGCTGAGACTAAGGAGCCAGCATCTTGAGCTGTATTTACTGTATCCAAGAAGGAAATGAGGGCCGTGTTGGTGCTATGTCCGGGCCAAAATCCATGTTAAGTAGGGGAGAGGATTTGGGGTTTTACCAGATGACTGAGGAGCTGAGTATGAATGCATTTCTCAAGTACTTTGGAGATGGGGAGAGACTGGCGATGGGTCGGAAGTTTGAAATGTCTAAGTTGTTGCCGCCTTTGTGGAGTGGAAGAAATGCTTTTTTCCAGATAGCAGGTATGCATGATTCCTGAATGGATCTATTGAGGAGAATGCTGATGGGGATAAGCAATGGAGGGGGCTGATAGTTAGGTATTCTGCAGGTAAGTTATCTGGGGCATTGGTATATGGTTTTAGTTTATGAAGACGTTTTTGGTTTGGATGGTGGAAGTGGGTATGGGTGATGGTGAGAAAGTTGGTAAAGGGTTTGAAGGGGAATGTACTAATGGTGGAACTAGTGGATCTCTGCTGATCGAAGGGAAGATGGAAGTAAGTTTTGCAATGGTGTTAAAGTATGTGTTAGAATGAGTCTAACTCAGAGGGTGTTTTCTCTGAGTTTGAGCATGGATTATCATTAGTTCCTGGGTGGAGAAGGGTGTTGATTGCTCCCCAGACTTTCTTGGGGTTTTGTTTATGCTGGTTTTGGATAGCTTGCAGGTATTCTTTTTTTGTTTTTAACTACAAGATGTTTGGCCTGATTTTGAAGTTGTTTGTACTGCATGAGGTTAGAAAGAGTTTTTTTTTTTTTTTTTTTTGCCAGGCTTACCGAGCTTTCTCCCTGGAGAACATAACTTACTTTGTGGCGCTTATTATTAATTAACACTGATAATCAAACTTTAAATCTTAATGAACATATGGAATCAACCCAATTTTGACATTAGATTTTTTCTTATAACACATTACTAGAGCAAAACAAGAAATAGCATCCACAATTGAAGAGGTTCTCTCATATAACTAGTAAGGATTTTACTAGTGGAATTTTACCTTTACCACACTTGTATGACTATGTAGTATTTATATAAAGGTATGACATATGAGGTGTTCCTCACATGTCCATTTCTCCTTTGAAATAAAAATAAACTCAGAATACCCAATTAAACCTGTAATAGTTATGAACTGTTCTAAGGCAAACTACATCTTAAGTGATAGCATGTTAAAATTTTAGGCTTCCTCTAACCTCAAAACCACAGCTACCATGTTCTACGAATGCCATTTGATTAAACCATATTGGGATAAAATACATTATTTTCTGCAAATGGTATTCAATGACAAATTCCAGATTTCCAAATCTTATTTTGTTTAATGCACCTGTACCTGACTGTGTACCAAAAACAAAATATGTAATCTTGTGGACTCTCCTAGCCATTGCAAGGAAGAACATTACATCAAACTGGAAATCCAAAGCTTCTCCAACTTTTAAGCAATTCATGAATATGGTGTCAGCAGTATCGCAACTGGAAATGAACACTATTAAAGGAAGAAATAAAAGAACTACATCATTATATATAGCATGGCAAAAAGTAACTGAAATACTGGAGAGTAATGACTGTAGCAGATTATAATCAGGAAACAATTGTATAGAAAGTCAGTTATATGCCAACAATAGACACCCTTGTAAATACTTTATTTGGGTTTTAATGTTTGATATCTGTTTAGAGGTTTTAGCCTACCTTTTTAAATAATTTGTAAATACTTCACTGCCATAAATAACCTGCATTCATGTTTTCTTGTTTTTGGAAATGAATAAAAATATTTACAAAAAAAAAACACAGCTACCTATAGAGAATTATTCAGACTCCCTGTAAAACATGTAAATAGCTGCACAGAGGCTGCCAATCCTACCAGACGTAAGCCCAAACACCAGAAACAAACCCCTCTGATAGAATTCTCATCTCAATAGGCTATATATAAAAAAGTCAAGGCCAAAATCAGAAAGAGCAACATTCATAAAGAAAAGACCTCTCTGATTCAACTAAACAAGAAACTAAGAGGACTAATTAAGTCTAACAAGGCCAACTATGAGGTCAGGATAGCCTCTCAGGCTAAGGACAAACAGAAGGCTGCCTTCAGCTATGTTTGGAACTTTAAAGGTAACACACAGCAGTGTGCTGAACTGATGGTTAATGGTGCCACCTTCACTAATCAGGGAGAAATAACGAATCTAATGGCCAACAAATTCGGCTCAAATGTCTCAGCACCTCACTCCCCCCAACTACCCCCTGTAAAATCCTTACTAGTATAACATCCCCAACTATTAGCAGGGGTGCCATTCCCCAAGACCAAAAATATTGCCTCAGTGGGCCCTGACAATATCCCTGGTTGCCTCCTGAATAGTCTAAAACATGACCTATCAGGACCACTTGAAGCACTCTTCAACCTGTTTTGAGGCTGTAGTTATGTACCAAGTGAATGGAGAACTGCAACAGTCATCCCTCTTCATAAGAGTGGACCATCAACTGATCCTGGGAACTGCTGACCCATCAGTTTGACAAGTGTAATATGCAAAGTCATGGAACAACGTATCTTGGAAGTGATCAACAATTACATCGACAACCTACAGACACTGGACCCATCCCATTTTGGCTTTAAGGGAAGGTCATGCTTACTTAACCTGGTTGATTTCTTTGAGAAGGTCACCAAGGCAAAGGATGAGGGTAAAGCAATTCATACAATGTACATTGACCTGGCCAAGGCATTTGATACAATATTCCACTCAGGCATCATTAACCAATTCTTTGAACTAGGTATAAATCCATGTCTGGCTTACTGATAGGAACCAAGAAGCCAGAATTGGTGAGACCACCTCTACCAAGAGGCCTGTCACTAACAGCATACTTCAGGGCTCCATGTTGGGCCTACTTCTGTTTGGCATCTAGAAGTCAAGGCTAATGTCAAAGCCCTTTGGCTCACCAAGTTTGCAGATGACTGTAAGTTGAGAGCTATCGTAGGCTCCACCCCCCCATTGACATGAATATCTTGCTAGAGGGTCTAACTCAGACAAATGGCTGCTGCCAAAGCCATGGTTTAATACTCAATGCCAATAAATACATTATAATCCCTTTGTGAAATTGTCCACCCAAGTCAATTACTCCATCAATACAACACCCTTAAGAGTTAATCTGGTAGTCGGGTATCTGGGAACATATGTAGATAGCAAGCTGGCCTTCAACCAACATGTCACAAAGATAGTAAGAAAATCTTTGTATGGCACCCAACTTACAGGTAAGGTTATGGCATCCAGACCCATCCAGAAGTTTTAGTACCATTCTTCTCAGTGATGGTCTGTTAAGGATTGAGTAGAGTTCCCCCTTTGTCATGTACCTAACCATCCACTGGCAACAGTTGGAACACCCACAAATAGAATCCAGGGCATGAATACCCTGTCCTACACAGATTGTCTAAAGGCCCTTTCTCTGTACTCAGTATCTACAGGCTTCTGAGAGGTGATCTATGCCAGGCTTATAAGGCATCCTCAGATCAAGACCTGCTAGGTCTTTCCACATCCACAAAATAAACAGCACTAGAAACACTAGACCCAAGGATCTTAACTTCACTTGTGACATAACTAGAGCATGCTGCAGGGACAGATATGTGACTCAAAGGATCTCTGTGTTATGGAATAGGTTCCCCATCCATGTGAAGAAGAATTCATCCTTGAGCATCTGTTGAGAAATAGCAAATTCACCCCCCCCCCCCCGGTCTGGCTTCCATCTTTCTGATGGACAGAGACAGTCAGTAATTATGTTTCTCCAGTTAACATTCCCCCCATAAGTCCCTTAGCTACCTCCTCACTAACATTTTCTCCCTCCTAATAGATCCCCAAGGTACCCTGGAACAACACTATGTTGGGGTGCATGGCTAGGCTTATAAAGGTCAGTGATCACTGACCTAGTAAAAAGCTATGAACTCGCATATGAGTGAATTTCAGAATGTATTTGAGGTACTATGTCGAAACTCAGTTAGTGGAATCCGGATGTCGAAAAGATGTTCATTTGAATGGCAAATTGCATTCGCAATTCAGCCATTCGAACATCTGTGAAGCGACGACATGGATTTATGCAGGTGTGCTTTCACTCAATTGTTTGTCGCACAAACTATCTTCGACATTATGAAGGTAAACCTATTATTTCAATCAGTTTGCTACCAATCTGTCTCTTTTCTTAATCCTTCTGCCGAACCTGTCTTCTTTCTTTGCTTGACATCATTTCTTTTCTTTACCCGTCTTCAGTACTTAGGATTTGGGTCCAGATTAACCACTTTGAATAAATTTGTATTTGTGTTAATGTTTTCAAACCCATATTTCTCAAATGCCTCATAATCTCTTCTGTGTTGAGTGCAGTCCCTGACTTCTATTTTCTTTTTATGGCTTTTTTAGCCACCAGCAATGTTAGCCCAGCTAAAGTCCTGCACTGCCTAGTCTGTCCCTGGCCCACCTCCCTCCTTCAGAATGAATTTTCCTGGGTTAGAACATAAGTGAATCATGCAGCAGTAATTTTAGTTTGCATTGTAAGCCTTCCTTAAACTATATCAGAAATGGACAAGATCAACAAATGTGTTCAGTCCCCATTTTGTTTCTTGTCTGCATCAGAAAATGTATAACTGTTCTTTTTAATAGTGATGTGGGAGCAACTTATTTACTCTGGTTTATAAAACTATTTCTGCAAGTACTTCCATGCACCCATTCAAACTTCTAGGACTTGGTGATAAATTTGGGAGGCTGACATATATCCTGCCACTGCATCTTAGTGTAGTTCTCACATAACATTGCCGCCTTCATTTTTCATCTTTCTTCCTGATTTTTATTACTGTCTTGGTGGTGCTGTGGTAGCGTTGTCGCCTCATAGCAAGACGTTGTCCCGATTCTCAGCTAGAGCGTCTTCTGTGTGGAGGCATACGTGAATGGGGCATGCCTTCGTTGAAGGTTGTGCGTCAGGGCTGGTAACCCGGTAGGTAAAAATCCACTACCAATAATTAGTGGATCGGAGTTCCGCTGTGGCGACCCCTAACCGGGAAAAGCCGAAAGACACAAACTGTGGGGTGCCTTATAGAACCTGCAGTATGCAAACTTACTATCCCTGGTTGCATTAATTGTGTCACTCTTCACATGTTTCTGTTTAGTTAGCAGTGCCTGAAACCATATAAAAACTCCAGCTTGGAATCCAGGATTTTCTTAAGCTCATTCTCAGGAAATGACTATCGACCTTCTCTTAACTGTTCCTAAAATCTTAGCTGTCTAACATTCCAGAAACTCATACCTCTCAACCTGTTGGAGCAAGAAATCTGGACAAAGCCATAAATAAAAGTGGGACAAAGGCCCAAAAATAGGGACAATTTTTAAATATTGCTCTTACAAACAGAAAGTTGACAGAATAACAGGTTTTACATCAACATGAAGTTTCTGAATAGTATGAAGTCTGCAACTCATATGGCTGTCATTATTTTCTTTAACTTCAGTCGTAAATGATTTGCAACTAATTTTCCAGAAAAACACAATTTTATGAAAATTGGACCAGTTGAGAAGTAGACCGGAGTCACTTCCCCACCTGGGCTGAGGCTGAAATTGATCAATACTGATCAATGCACTACCCTGCTAAACAAATAGAAATAAAAATAAATAAGCCCTATAGGGAATGCCTCTACCTTCCATGGTTTCACTTGCTTTGTCATTGCAAATGGGTTATATAATCTCTCTCTCTATACACACAAGCATGCCTTTGTAAATTTATTTGGTTTATCTTTCTGGACTTAAATGCACATTCCCAACCTCTGGGAATCCAAATTTCACCTACTCTGCACCAACATAAGCTGCTTCCATTTTGCCCTATACTGCTAAAAATGTGCTAAGTACAGTCTGTGTGGCCTTTTAATGCCCTTGTAGGTCTGGTACTGCCATTCTCATAGCTGGTAAAATTAACTTCTTACAGCTAAATTTAGGTCTTTTTACATATCTCAAAAACTTTTAGTTCTTTCTGAAGTTTTTCCCATGGTTCACTATCTATCTGGTAAAAAATACGCCTCACACATATAGGACCAGTCAATAAAGACTACAAGAATGTTCCAATCAAGCTAGAGACTTCACTGTGTAATACTGTAAACCTCCTGTAGAAAACCATCATGGGATGGCCTTTTAAGGATATAAGTGCTTCGGCTACATGGCTTCTGAATGCCCAAGACTTTTCATTTTTTTTTTTGCACCTCTCCTCAAAATAAACTCACAAGGAAGGGCCCTTCCTTTCTTTATACAAACTGTCGACTTATCAATATTTTCAATCAAGTTAATTAGTCCATTTTAATCTTTGGGTTGCTGCTGTCCTCTGAGTGGCACATAAGGGTCACTTTCAGGGTCACTTCATATTGTCCAGCTTCTTACTTGCTCTTATGTACTCAAAGTTCCGGTGATCTTCATTACGTCATTGTACATTCAATTAATCTGTTCATGCAAAGGCATAATTTCTAATTCTTTTTCTTCAGCATTACAAGTTGCTTCCCTTGGGTCTTCCGACATGTTCTTCACTGATTCCAGGGACAAATTTCCTTCTGGCCTATTAATTATTTCTCATTGACTTTCCTCCCCTGCATAGGTATGAAGAGTAATTGTAAACTATTAATTGCTGTTAAATTGAAAGTTTCTGCATAAATACTGTCCTTTTATTATCTTTTACTGATACCAACATGAGAGAGCAAATTCAGTGCTCCTTAAATGGTGAATTACATTCCATAAGTCCAGTCAAGTGTCACTTTTTGATATCTGATCAGATGTCTTGGTAGGAGATAACTTTGATACAGTACCTTGCAATTGCGTGTTGCTAAGCATGGTGACAAACACGTAGAGTAGGCAGCAGTGAAGAGACCCAGGCAATGTTCACCGAACCAGTGGAAGCTACAGTGTGGTTGTTTAAGGAAAAGGGATGGGTAATTGCACACCTGAATCTGATCCATTGGTAACAAATGTGTACCAGACTTCATTGGGAGGGAGTTACTTCAGGGGAAAAATAATTGGTAACTGTGACACAGAGGCTTACTGCTATCAAAGGTTCCTAGACTTCCTATGCAAGGGGAACTAGGGAGGACTTTGAAGAAGGAGCTATAATAGGCAAAAGTCTCGTATTCCATCTTATAAAACCTGAGAGAGGTTGCCAAGGAGGCGTTTTGACTCTAAAAGCACAGGAAGTTTGTATAGTGTGGAACAAGAAGTTATTGCCTGCAGAATGGACTTCTGAAGGGATCTAGAGGTAGAAATAATACAGCAATTGATAGGCCCAATGATCTACCATCAGCCACTTCTGGCCAAAGTCTATTATTGTATTTCTTTTATAGTCTATCTGAACATAAAGAATACAAGGAGGAGGCTTATGCAAAATTTTTATTTTCCAGGTATTGCAAAAGGAATGAGAGGGTACTGTAAGACGTCATGAGCTGCACCAAAAGAATGGCAACGCAGGCGACGATTCTAAGGCAGGTTGGTGCCTCTGCCTAATACTGATGCACCATTTCAAATGGTAGCCATGGATATTATGAGGCCTTTTAGTACTACAGTCACTACAGGTAAGCAATATATCTTAATGGTGGTGGATTATGCTACTAAGTACCCTGAGGTGGTGTCTTTGTCATGTACTGAAAGCTTAGCAGGGTGGGGTGGGGGGGTTCTTTTGGAAATACCGACTGATGGAAGGGATAACTTTATAGACTTGCTGATCTGTTTGTGGAATTGTTGTGGGATAATGCTGTCCACAAACAGTTTTCTGAAGAGTTTTTAAATTCCTAAGACCAGCCTGACAGCGTTTATGGACAGTTTAAGCAGGAGTGGGGCAAATATCGGTCTCATCTCTGTGTACTCAGTGGTACCCTAAGAATCTTGTTATTTTTCCCATTTCGGCTATTATATGGTCACAGGGTGAGGAGGCCTCCTGGACTTAATTTGTGATGCATAGTGGAATGAATATGACTGAGAGTCTGTAGAGAAGTATATACTGAATTTCAAGACTAAGATTAGAGAGCCATTGATGTTGACAGAGAAGTCCCTATGACAAGCACAACAGCAACAAAAGGTTTGCTATGACTGGTCAGTGAGAGCCCAAGAATATGTTGCTGGACAAAAGCAATTCTGATTATTCCTGTTTTGCAGAATAAGCTGCAAGCAACATGGGAGGCACCTTTTACTGTTGTAAGAAGAGTAAGTGATAAGTATGCAGTGAAGGTGACGGGCAGGATACAGAAACTAGGCTTTACCATGTTAACGTGGCGAAGCCCCACCATAGCTCAGTTTTTGCAGTGGGTTACAGTAGGGATTAGAAGGAGAATGTGTGGTAGACCACCTCTGGGAGGATTGCTGTGACAATTTACTGGATGAGGTACTGCTATCCCCTGCCAAAATTTAAGAAATCTGAGTAGCACTAGAACCGTTTGGGGACATGTTCACAGGTAAGACAGATGTACTTAATTGGTTGGGTACCACATACACACAGGGACCCAATGGACAATCAAAAGAGCTGAATTAACTATTGAGGTGAACAGATGACAGGTGGAAATGGAAGATGAATTCTACCTTGTTAAGACAAATGCAAAAGAGTCTTCCAAGACAGGGAAAAGGGTAATGTAATCCTAAAAAATGCACTTTCAACTCCAGCTCTTCCTCTAGATCTCTAATAAAAGCTTATATAGGGTATAGAAGTGTGATGGGGACATCAAGTTGCATATTTTACTAGGTGGGTGACATTTATAGTCCTTTCAGTGCCAATAGTTGTATATTTTATTTCTTTTCAGTAGTGATGTGTGTGTATAGCAGAATGAAATTTTCACATACAATGTTTCCCATGAAAGAATAGATTACCTCATTTCATAATGGAAATCTGTATGTTCTAAGTAACTTGATTTTTAAAAGAGAAATTCTGTTTTGATTTATAACTAACCAGAAGGGAGTTCTGAACCTGGGCAACTATTCCTCTCCTCTTTGTTTAGACTGCTGTTTGCATTTGGGAAACACTAACCTGCATGGAATGTTTAACCAGGATTGTTATTTTCATCTTTGGACTATTCTTTGAAGTCGGAAAACATTTAACTTGCACAGAATGCTTATCCATGACTACAGTTCTTTCCTCTTTGTTTTGTATTATGAATGTTATGGTCTGTAATAAAAACTGGAAGTGATAGAGTTTTACTTTGATAAGACAGGAAGGAAAATAAAGGCTGCTTTTCCAGAAACAAAGAGCTCAAACTCTGATAATCTGTCTATCATCTAGAACTACTAAATGCTTAGACTTATTGGTAGTCAGTGCATTGTTTACAAAAAATGGTAAAATATATAGTTATTCTCTTGCCAGCTTTCTGCTTAATTATTTTTTTTATAATTCCCTCTGCAAGCAATTACTTGTATATTTAATTGTTATTTTTCTGGTTTATTTCTTTCTTTATTTATTCATCTGTAAAATACTGTCTGGTTTTATTCTTTGGTTTGTAAGGGTAACCTCACAGCAAAGGTATGACTGACATCAGCCTTTTTGAGGAGAGACTGGTTGGCTATACTCCATTATAATTATATTGTTTGGCTCATTGTAAGAGAGTTTGGTAAATAAGACCTTGGTGTCAGGTTAGTCTGGTTGGTAGAAGCATACAAAAAAGGGGGTATTGCTACTGGTGAGGTATTGGTAACTCATCCTTGGAACGTGTGTGTCTGTGTGTGTGTGTGTCTGTGTGTGTGTGTCTGTGTGTGTGTGTCTGTGTGTGTGTGTCTGTGTCTGTGTGTGTGTGTCTGTGTCTGTGTGTGTCTGTGTGTGTCTGTCTGTGTCTGTCTGTGTGTGTCTGTGTGTGTCTGTGTGTGTCTGTGTGTGTCTGTGTCTGTCTGTGCACGTGTGTATGTATGCATGTATGAAAGATATGATTAAGCCTTTGATACCATTAGAAATATTGCACTGGAAGGTATTCAGCATAAACTCATGTGGGTTACAACTGTATTTTGTAGCTATACAATGTAAATGTTATATTGGCTTAACAGGTGTTAATCATAACCAGAGGGCGCATCGCACATGTAACATATGTTAAGGTCAGTTGCCCCTCTTTTATATTTGGTGGTTGGTGATTCAAATCATGAGACACTACCTCTGCCCACGATGAGTTAATTACTGGCAATGGTAGGATTTATAACCCATTCTTAACATTATTTGGTGCTATTGACACAGGTGTAAGGTCCGTTCCCCGCCATCATCTGACGTAGTGACAACAGCAGCATGGTATCCATATCCCATTGCCCTACATGTGAAGCCCCAGACCAAAATGTCATCACTAATCTTTTTCTTTTACCTATGTTACATTGACTCATGAAACTATACACCGGGTTTCTCCAATCTTTTAAGATCATGAAACATAACCTGAAAGTACAATAAATGATAAAAAAATATTTTTGAAGAGGGCAAGCCCCAAGTAACCCCCGTGTGGAGAGGTTGGCCTCCATACCACCTGACTTGTATTTACTAACACTATAATTGTATAACAGTGGGGAAGTATTTAAAGACACTGAAGCCCACTGTAGTTCTATTCTATCACTATAACTACACTCACTGCAGTGTGGGATAGCCATTTGTAAACCTGTGCCTGCAATTATAGCATCTACAATGTGTTGAATGACTTCTGGCCCAGCTGAAATGCAAAATGGTTGGCTCAGAAAGATACATCTGCCAAATGTTTCATTGAAGATGCACTTTTATCCAGTTTATTGAAATCCTTGACCAGCATTCATCACTGTGCAGAACTTCAGATTAGGAATGGTAGCAGCTTTTTGCACTATTGTCTGTAAATATGTAACCTGTCTTTAATATTCTGGTTGCCTCTTTGAACATGCAACAGGACAACTTGCACATTCTCACTGAACTGCATCACATGTGTTCTGGTACCACTCTTCACTTCTGCATTCATTGGATTATGCTAGATTTGACTGTAAACTGTTTATTCCCATTTTCCATCTCTATATCCTGGCTCTCTTAATCTTACCTCCAAACACACTTTCACCTTTTTGCAAGTATATTTGGTTAATTAAGACTACAGATCCACTACTTGAAAGAGCTACTCATGTACATTACGTCTGTACCCAAAGCTCAACCAGATTTGACACGTAGTTTTACCTTGTGCCACTAATACAATAATCATGCATATTTGCTTAACTTGTGATTTACATTGCTAACCTGTAGATGTAGACTTGGACATTACTTTATACTCTTCTTCAATGTCAAGTTTAAACATAACAGATTTGCTATTTATCCAGAATTTTTTAACTCAGAATTCTTAAATTGTTCTGGCATTAATTCTTGAAATTGTCATGGTTTTTGTTGTACAAGTCTGTAATATCATAGTCTCTCGTGATTTAGCTTGCACAAGATTCACAAAGTGCATTTCTACTATACTCACAAATATTTAAGGCATTGTCGGTCTCCAGAAAATGTAATATTCTGCTTTTTTTGAAGTTTTTTAAACATATTCTCAAATACCAACAACTGATTTTTGCCTATTAATGTATATTTTCATGCCTGAAATCATGTCCAGTATAAACACAGTGGTTCTTTGTTCTTATGTGCCATCTTGTATAATTTATTGGGAAACCAAGTGTTGTCCCTTTTTTTAGTTTTATTTTTTAACACTTGGCCTTTATTTTCTTATTTTCATAAACAGTACCAGTTTTACGCACTTCTAAGACATTAGTTACCAGTTTTAACTGTACACTTGATAATTCCCTGGCACTATACACATCTACTGCTTTTTCTAGTATTGGGTTGATTCTGTCAATAGTCTGCCTCTTCTGTGGTCATTTATTCTGCCACAAGCTATTCTGTCCAAGTAAATAATCCTATAGTTTCCTAAATCTACACTCTTGTGCCCTGTATCTTAACTTCATCAAATATTCATCAAAATGTCTTTGATCTTTGGTAAAGAGTAAATATCCTATATGGGGCAAATTATTAATTTAACATTTATTTACCGGGAAAGTCCAACTTGGAATGCACCAATTTTCAGTGGAGGCCCAGGGAGAAATGCTCCAGACACGTCTTTGTAATGTGGGAGGAAACCAGAGCACCCAGAGGAAACCCACATGAATGCAGGGAGGACATGCAGACTCCGCACAGAAGGCAGGCCAGTCAAGAATCGAACTTGAGAACCTCTTGCCTTGAGGTGACAACATTAACTGCTGCACCACTGTGCCATCCATACTATTTGGTTTGCACTGCAATGTGCCTAGAAATTAGTTTTCGGCACTGCCAAGCTGTTTCTTTTCTACTCTTTCACAACCAGTGACCAGTGATGATGAAGAAACATGACCTTCTAGACTTGCTCTGATTGGTCCCAGACCAGCTGCAGGGTAATCCAACTAAAGCTGTCTGATCAAGGAGTTTTAGCTTTCTGACTGATTCACATACAGCTTAAGGCATGTTGGAGGCTGTACTTCATCCGTGTCAAACCAAAAACTGTCTAACTTTCTGAAAAGTGAGGTTTGATTTACAACTATGCTACTCAAGGAAACCATGAATTTTCCACATGTTGGAAGTAGGGGGCTTCACTATGGGAAAAGCAGATTTACTGAGTCTAAATGGATTATTTTGTGAAAGAGTGGGAAATGGAACATACACAGTGAGGTACTGTTCAGTCAACTTGGTACAAAAAGTGAAGGACACCTGTGCAGTCCTGGATTAACATGCAAGGAAATCCAATCATGCATATGGTGTCTCAAATAAAACTAAAACAAATGCATCTTGAATTTAATTTTGCTTATTGTATTCTGATTACATTCTCGAGCTGTGTATTGCTGGTTTAGAGGAATTAATAAATCAGGCTGGGACATAAAGCTGATACAGATTAAAATACCATGACTTGCAACAATATATGTAATCCATTCACAATCCCTTTTTCCCATTTACACATGTAGATGGGGTGTCATTTCAACAATGACATTCATCTAGAGCCAAGGATTACACTGCCAGGTGCCAATGCCCTGTTGTGGTAGTTCATCCACCACATACTCGCAAGCACACTTACACCTATGACCAATTTACAGTGTCCAATCCACCTACTGCATGTCTTTGGAATGTGGTAATAAACTGGAGCACCCAGAGGACCCCCACCTGAACACAGGGAGGACATGCATATTTCACACATAAGGCACCCCAGATGAGAAATGAACCAAATACCCCTTGCTGTGAGGTGACAACTCCATCCGCTGTGCCACTGTGCTGCCTGATGCATGTAATCATCCATTAAGAACAGTTCAAAAAATAAACGTGAGAAAAACACATATAGTACTCCATGGAATACCTCTCAACTGCCCCTGATATTCAGGGATATCCCTGAGTTTGACTCAAGTTTGAGTTCTGTCCCTCCTAATCCCTCTTAAAACTGATGACTTTTGGAAAAAAGGTGGTGAATTGCCCTTAGTAAATAATGACAATAATTACAGTTAGACTTTCATTTCAGAAACTGCATACTGTATATTAATTCACATTTTCTTATTTTGTCAAAGTCTCAGGTTAATAGTACTAATATTTTGTGTCCCTGCCTCTCCCTGATTATTTGTGGATTTATTCCTGATTCTGTTGAGATTTGTCCCTGATTCGTTGAGAACTATGTATGAAGAGAAGACAAAAGTAGCATTGAACTTCGCAACTGTTATACCCATTGATTACAGTGCCTTACGTGCAGAGATGCACAAAGTCTTAATACCAGGATTTGTAGGCAGAAATGAGGGCAATATGGAAGGATATCAATAAGTCTTATTAAAAAATAATTTACAGTCTTATTTAGATATGCTAACGATACAATGTAATGCCATATGAATTGCAGGAAGAGTCAGTTCTGGAAACACTGAGGGTGTTGCAAAAAGCACTTTTGGCTGACAAAGATTGAAACAATACTAATTTCATGAACTTTAATCATACTTTGACTTGGGAATGGGGTCCTTTCCTGTCATGCCATTATAAACCCAAAAGACATGGAGAAATTAAACTGAAAGAAAACTTTTGTCTGTTGAACTTAACTTTTATTTAAATTATTAAAAGTCCCTGGCACCTCAGCTTTACAGCTTTTTCCTTACTTGAAGGCTGTGAGGCTGGGGCACTGGAGACCTAATAATTTAAATGAGTTGTTTCATACAGAGACAAGTTCTTCATAAGGTCTCTACATATCTGAAACAGAGACTGAGATGCTGTTCCACTTGTGCTTTACTCACAAGTGCCAAGACCCCACTCAGTCACATTACTCGTATACTCACGTTATTTCTAATTTCTTAAAGGTAAAGTACTGTTATTGTCCAATTTAAACACTGCCCTACTGTATTTAACTACTTTACTGGTAATTACAGCAAAGTGGCTTAGTACCTTTTTGGCTTGTAATGCTGGAGACTTCCTCATGTAATCTCTTCTGAAAGAGTCTTGCTGACCTACATCTAGTTGCTCAACAAAATGCAGATAAGTATATAAATCACAACAATATTAAAAAAATGTAGCTGTTTCTTTCTTTAGGTCTACCAACAACAGAAGGTTGCAATGCAACACTGCAGTTTGTAAAGTTAGTTGTGTTATACTTTTGCTGCTGGAAGTGTGACCACTTGTAAATTACATTTTTGACCCGTTTCCACCACTGGTGACACCTACCTTCACCCAACAAGGCAGGGGGCACCAAGAGCCTTCTGTAATTCTAGCAAATGATGAGCCCTCCCTCTTTGGGGAGACAGCCTTTTGTAATTTAAAATTGTTGCTCCTTGACCCTAGAAGGTAAGAGTTGGGAGGCAGGCATCATATACGCAGTTGGTAAGCTGAGGTCTTTTGTTAAACATGCAAGGGGTAGAGAAGAACCCTAATGGAGGCAGAGTAGATCTGTAATGGATAATAGGGATGATATGGGTAGCTGTCCGAGGCCCACAGCTCCAGGGGGCTCCATGGCCAGCCACTCGTAATCTAATTTTATTGAAGCTTGGGTACACTCAGCTCTGTTAACTCATTGTAGTTTTATGTGATGATTTTAGCACTCACGAATCATTATTTATTTTTAAGTTTAGCTAAAGAAGTGCTACATGACACAGAATATTTACTCCCCTTACATACTCATGCTGCTTATTACCCACTAATGCACAGAATAAGTCAGATGCAGTCCGGCTAGGGGCAGTTTATTTAGTGTACTACAGAAACATTTCTTTCCTGTAAAAAAAGAAGTAAAATAGCCCACAATGTCCGTATACTTTTCTCTTCTTTATCTGCCCATGAATCATTGGGACAGCAAAGAGCAAAAAGTTGTGCAAATATTAAATGATAAAAATGGCTGTTTGCGCTGGTGCAAGCTTCTAATTTAAAAAAAGCAAGTGTTACCAAAGTGTTTTTTTTCTGGCAGGCAACCAAATATTGACAATCAGTGTACAGAGTACTTTGCTCCTGGAGCTGCAGAAATATTTGGGCAACTGTTAAAAATGCTGGACAATAGAACTGGAGCATTATTAAAAATATTAGGGAAAATTACAATATCACTGTAACTGCTGTTTTTGTGTCTCAGACAAGGTATGTGTAAGCCATAATATATTTAACTCACTCTGTCCCTGATATTGTCTCACATTTTTTTTGTCTGTTGCTCAGAAATGTGTGATTTTCCAACAAGTTAAGGACTGCTGTTTCTAAATAGTGACAGACATTTAAGTTTCAGACTAAGTATTCCTTAGAAACATGCACGTTAATGCATAATGTATTCTAACAAATTTTTAAGCATATAAGGAAATGTTTAAAATTGGTTGCTGATACAGGGGCCTTTTCCCTCATTATTTTTTGGCTTTGTCCCTTATTCTTGAGTTGAGAGTTTTTTATCACAATCAGATTAGGTGCACTCAGAAAAGTGGCTAACTGCTCCTGGCTGGGAATGGGGCTTTCTGTAGGTAAAAGTAACTTGCCCTCTTCTTTGCTCAGTTTAAGCAGTCTGGGTTTGCAGGACTAGTATGTAGTTGGTTGAAAAGTTGGTATATTCTCTGGTTAGTGTTTTTCATGAAACAAAGTTGAAACTGATCCAGATTTCACAAAACAGAACCCCTGACTTTTCATCATACTTGTGGTCTTTGTCTCATAAAGTTTGTGTTTTTATGGCAAAACATTGAGGATTGCATTTTCTAAAGAATTGCAAAATTTCAGTTTTCAGACTTCATATCCTTCAGAAAACTGTTTTATCAACTTACTAAGCATAGAAGAACAATATTTAGAAGCTGTACCTGATTTTGAGCCTTTGTTGTGTTTTGGCTTTTGTCCCTGATGTTTTGGCTAAGTGGTTGAAAAGTATTTTTCCATAGGAATTATAGAAAGCTCAAGGTTAATAGTTGTGCAACCTTTATACCTTGCTAGTTCACAGCCTTGACTGTACCTCCTTCCCTTCCTTCAAGGAGGACTAGACCAGTCAATCTCAGGGTGAATGTATAAAGACTCATTCAACTAACCAGATCCCGTCTGAAGTAAGATACTGTATCATACTGCTTTATCTGCAGGGGGGATTCTGTTGTAGAGGTGAGGGAGACACTGAGTTATGAATCTGTCTGCACCTTGTTTTATTGACCTTCTGAAGTAGGTTTAAATCCCTTGTGCAAGTATGTGGGACTGTAATTTTTGAAGGTTTAAGAGATACTGGACTACTGGGTCCTTGATTGTTTGGAAGGTAAGGCATAGGTCTCGGTGAAAAGCCTACATAGAAAAGGGGAACAGCATCCCTTTCTATTTTGACTTATAACTTTCTGCTTGTGTTATGTATATAAATCTTAAATGTGTAGCCCTACAGTATCCCTTCAAATTAGGTAATCCTAAACCACCTCATTCTGTTGGGAGGATCAGCTTATCCCTCTTGACTCTTGCCCTCTTCTCTTCCCATATAAATTTCTTTAACTGTTTATTGATTACTGCCCACAACTTCTTTTCTGGTTGTTAAACATATGGCTGACTTGTATATAAAACTAAGGGGAGTAAACATTTTTACAGCTTGTATCTTACTATCCATATCCATAAATAAGAGCTTCCAGTTTTCAGTTTTTGGGTTCTCTTTTGTCTAGCCTCTTCCCATATAGCGATAGCTGTCAAACACAAGCCTTTTTAATCCCTACTGCTAAATACTTCATCTTATTGTGTCCCCATAAATATGGGTATTGCTGAACCAATTTGTGTGCAAGTATGTAATTTATAGCTACAGCCTTTGTGTTATCTTCAGTAATTTTATATCTTGGGAAAAAAAACTAAAATGTCTCATTGTTCTACAACAGTGAAACACCCTTTTCTGGACTTATAAAACACAAAATATCATCTGCAAATGAAGCCAACTTTTCATGATTACCCTACAAATTATTTCCTTGAATTTCCGAGTCTCTTATTTACTTTGCCAATGGCTCTAAATATAAAGTAAATAACAAAGGAGAGAGGGCACCATTTTCTGGTTCCATTTTTCAAAGACAATTTATCAGAGAGGAATCCTTCACTTTAGTTCTTGCCTCTGATCCTTCATATAACCTCCTAATTAACCATATTATTATATCAAGGAATGTAAATGCTTCCATGGCCCTGCTCATCAAATCCCAGCTTACTCTGTTGAATGCTATCTTTGCATCAAACCCAGCAAAAAAAATCAGTTTATTGTCATATTATTCCCTGTGTAACATCATTGTTCTATTAATGTTGCCAAGTGTGTGCTTTCCCTGCACAAAACATCATTGATCTATATCAATTTTGGCAAACGCTTTGCCATTCCTTTTACTTGTATAGACATAAATGCTTTATAATCGTGGTTTAAAAATAAAATTAGTCTATATGAAGATCGGCCTGATGGGTCTTTACCTTTTTTGAGTGATACAGCCAACACAACTTTCTTCCAAGATGCTGGTATTTCCCCTCCTTTTAAAATACTATGAAACTAATTTTTTTTTCAGATCTTAATTACTTCCTTCCTAACTTCTAAATTTCCACAGGAATGTTCCTGGAGACTTCCCTACAGATTGAGTATATATCACCGTTTTGATCTAATCTCATAGGTTCATAAATTAGTACTAAGACATGCTTTTGAAGGACATTGTAAGTGTAGCCAATTACCTCATATGAGAATCAAACCCTAAACCTTGTGCTTGTAAAGTAAGCCCCTTAACCATTATGCCAACCTAGATCCATATTTCGACCTGTCTTAACTATTAGTTGTTTAACCTCATTTTTTTCAAACTTTTGCATAATTAAATATTCCATAAATATTTCCAGTTGTGCTCTTTCTTGGTTTCCACATTTCTCCTCTTTATGCAAAGTTTCATAAAATTCCCAAAATATCTCTAATACCTCTAGACGATCTCTGGTTATTTATTTTTTTATCATAGGCTCCGACTGTTTGATGACAACCTTTTCTACTTTCTGTTGCCCAAGTCATTGTGTTAAAAGTTTTGTGCTCTAGAGTTATCAGAATTAGTTGCTTAACAGCAGTCATTCTAAACTCATGCATATTATAAATATACTCTCTTAATTTCTGTTTAGCACTCTGCATTTTTTTCTCTTATTGTTCTGTGAGATTCCCCTTATTCTACAATATGTTTATCTTTGTCAATGCCTCTAAATTCCTGTTGCTTCTTAAACACATTTTTATCTTTTATTTCTACCATATTTTGAACTCAATTTTCATTTTATCCTACTCACTAGGCATCCCTTCTGAATAAATGTCTCTTCCCTAATAACTCCTGAATACTTTCTACTACCCATTCTTTAAATTCCTCTCTTTTTAATAGGTAGATGGGAAAACACCAGTGTCTTGTTTTTGCTTCATTATCCTGCATTTTTATATATTTTTTTATTGTTGCATAATTTTAAATAGTTATTGGATATGTGTTGAAGCTTTTAATTAAATGCAAGTGTTCCTGTGAAATAAACTTTCTATACAGTGTAGCCTAGTTTTTGTACCTTGGGGAATAATATGTAATTTTGTCAGACTTCCAACTGCTAAATTCATGTCTTCCATACCAAACATAGCTCTCAACTTGCAGACATCAAAAATCTGGACAAAGGCCCAAGAAAAATAGGAATATCTGGCCAAAAATCTGGACACAAATTAGCATGACATTTGCATACCTAGTCATGTAACTCTGCCCGTCTGACAGGACTGTGGGATACCGCCACTCAGAAACAAGTCTAAGAAACAGAAATGACAAAAATGACACAAAATATAGATATTTATCAAACCTGCACATATATTAGCAGTAGCAACTTACTAGAGTTAGCATATGTTGATGTTTAGTAAATAACAAATGTTTTGTAGAAAAAAAATCTGTTACACCTACAACCCCTTCTACTCTCTCCAGAATAAATATTTCTGCTGCTTGGCTGGGCTGGCCTTGTTACCTTTCTAAATTCTCAATTAATTCTCACACACACAGCCACAGTCATTTTTATGTATTTTACTTGCAACAAAGTGGATTTGTCTGCTGTTGCCGATGATCTCATCCTTCCTGTCTTGTTCCTGGTGACGACAGATGTGTGGTGAACTGCCCAGTGCAAGTGCTATTTCAGCAAACTAACTGCAACATGTTCTGCTTTTCCCAAATTATCCATTGGAGCTTTCCATTCCCCTGAGTGTTCCTTATTCCTCTGCTACAGCTGCATACATTTAGTATTTATTTTCCTCACTTATCACTTAATTGGTTGTACAGTTTCAAATTTTAAATCAACCTCCTTCCTCTCTCATCATGTGTGGTGGTACACCACAATTGTGTAGGTGGCATTGTCGCATCAGTTTTTGCTTCTGTGCAAGTTGCAGAAGCAAAGTTAAGGAAGTTGGGGAGTTTCTTTACTTCTAGGTTCCTGTTGATGTCTGTAGCATGTCAATGATGCTTATGGAGCACTACCAAACTGTGTGATGACATGACTGAACATACAGGAAGTACAAATACAAATAAAAACATGAATTGGAATTTAGAGGCCAATCAGGAATTCATAAGCCCCCCACAAGTGGAATTTTCCACTAAATTCAGGGCAATTTAGAGGTATACCAAATATCTTCATAAACATATTCAGAAATTGATCCTGTTTTGTTATATTTTCCATTCTAGGTCTCCAAAAATCCTCACTATTGCAAATCAAGTTCTACTTCCTACCTATAAGTAATATTCCCTGCTGAAAGCTAATTATTTCTCCCCAAATTTTCTTAAACTCAGTGATAACAGTTTTTTTTGGAATATTGATATGTACAGGCTAGTGCAATCATCTCCACCAGTACACATACTCTCTATAATTTATAATTATTGTCACTTTTCCTCTCCTATTTCTATTGAAGCCTGTCTAGAAGTTGGTAGTACTTTCCTCTTTTCCTTTGTCCATGATATTTTGCTGGCTATCCATCTTGAAATCCTTTCTTTGTCAAATTCACTTAATCATTTCTTTCCAGATGTGTTTCCTGCAGCATTGTTGTTTGAATTTTACATTTTTAATATAATCTAATACTCCCTCCTTTTTATCTATAACTGTAAGGTCATTTACATTCCAAGATAATATGGATAATGTGGCCATTATAATAAGTTACTGTTCCCTCCTATCATACATGGCAGTTTTTTGAAGTATTTCCAGCATTCGTCTTGCATACAAACACTAATGCTTGAAGGCTGATCTTTTATATCTCCTTTTGAACCTGTCAAATTTTTCTAGACTTTTTGCTTTGATTAAATGCTCCCCCCCAAAAAAAAACTAAATACATTTTCAAAACACTTTCATCCCATGTTAGCTTAGAGGAAGCACAAAATCTATGTCCATTTTCAAAAAATAGTTTATTGCTCAAGATAGGAACAATTGTCTCAAACTGATAGCGACATTCACAGACATCACCTAATCTAAAATTAAGATTAACCAAGCTAAAGTGCACGTTACAGCCTGTGCTACCACTTTCACTGATGTGTATTCTTTTATCTGTTTTCCCCTTCCAGATGTGAAAACAGCTTACATTTTTTCAGAAAACATTAACTTTTAGTCCTGGGAAAAAGTGAACTGATCTATTAAGTGTATTAATATATTACGATTGCTGGGAAGGCTCTTATTCACTTTCCATAATTTCAAACTTTATTTTTTTATTGAACTGCCATTGTGCCTTTAAATTTTTCAATTCCCTCAGCAAGGAATGCTAAGAACTCTCAAGATTAATTGATTGTACCAGCAGACAGTGCATCTCAGTGTAAACATAGTTAGCAATGAGTAAAAACTGCTAACAACTTTATATATGCATGAAGGCAGAATCTTTTTAATTTTAATTCAGAACAGAATGTACGGAATTCCTCTAGCCAACTGCCTTCAGTTTCAGACTTTTTAGATCTGTTTGATGGCTTTCATAATTTGGTTTATTTTTCAAGCCTGTTTGCTTAGAAAAAAACTTCTTTATAGCTTAAGCCAAGGACATTAATCTAAACATCCACTCTTGTAACAACAAGGGAAATTAATTTTACATATAATCAGTACCCTTTTGTACCCCACCTCCCACCCCAGCAGCTCATGATCACAGCATTATACTGTCTTTTGTCCAGCCTTTCATTTCTTGTTATAATATAAAGCCTATATACAATTAAAATATATTTATTTACTTTAATATGTTTAACACACAACAGTCACTGAAAAATCTCTCCCAACATTTTAAATACCCCATACTGCACACTATGCAAAACTGCTTTACAATATAACATGCAATTTATATCATAAAATATTTTATACTAATAAGGATGAAAATTGTTCTTAATTTTCCCCTTAATGCCTTTCTGAACATTAATGACATAAAGTGGGATATATGTTTTAGTCCACTCATGTTTAACAAAGTCAACAAATGCCCAGTCATTCCCAGCTACTATTTCTTGCAGAGCTATATTTCACAGATGTGATTGCTATTTTAGTCTCCCATTTATTTACTAATTTCAGTGCTGCTGGTGCGCTTCCTGATCATCTGTATCTCCCGGCACTGGACTCTGGCTCCAAATCCAAGATTCTCATGTTTGTTCTATTCAATTCCTGTGCTGTTTTCGGTCTCTCAAGCACTTTCCTTCGGAACACTGGAAACAGTTTCACTGGTAAAGTATCTCTATGAACTTTATTGTTAGAAGAATGTGAAACAGAGTCCCCTTCTGTTTGCTGGCTCACTTTTTTGTTGGATAAACTTTATTTCTTCCTTAGCCTGTTCTGAATTAAAAATGTTTTTAACAACTTTATTGAATAATCACTTGTTACATAGACAAACTTACATATATATAAAAGTAACCAACCCATATTAAGCTCACATTTACAAACATATGTTATAGATGTTCTATGCAATATAATCAAACCAACATTACATAAATTGTTCAATTCCTGCACTCTTAAGACCTCATTCTTCCTCCAAAACATTTTTGTATGTATATTGCTCACACACTTTCCATGTTTTCTATGTAATTTACTCCTACCCTTTTCTACAGATCCCACTTCCTATTCCTTTATTTTGGTTACAATATTCACAATTTCAAGTATTGTTAGTTTAGACTTTGATTTCCATTTTCTGGTAATTGCTTTTTTGGCAGACATCAGAATTAAACTCAACATTGCCTTACTATGTCTAGGCAGTTCAGATCCTGTATCCCAGCTCAAAAAATATTTCCTTAGTTACACTCATTTGCTCACCCAAGTATTCCTGAGAGTGTGTTCTGTAAGGAATTTTTAAATGTCTGCAAACTCATTACACTTCAAGAACATATACTCCTAAGGACCTTTTTCTTCTCCATTTCACATCCAACATTCCTTGTAGTCTGGGGTATAAAAGTAACTATGCAAATACTTCCAGACAAAAATTCTAAATCTTGTAGAGTTTGTTTCATATTTGTGAGCTATGGATATATACTTCCATTGTTTCTTTGTGAATTGCTTATTTAATCTCTCTTCCCAGTGTTTTCTGACCTCCTCTGATTGATTCCTATAGTTATCATGGAATATTTTGTGCCCTACCAGTTAATTCAAATAAAATCTCAACTAGTTCAGGTCTTTGAATTATGATTCTGCTATCCCTTTTTCTCTGCCTATACTCTGCCTTCCTTCCTTATCAGGGATTGATATCAATCTCTAACCTGTCACTCAAATGTCTTCTTGGCGTCTTCCCATTGTATTACCTTTCCCTTTTTAATTATTTGATCCCATTACCTTGGTTCCACTGACACTGGTTATGTTCTTGTTATACATTCCCTAAGTCTGGCAACAACCTTTCCTACTTTCTGTTGCCTAAGTCATTCTACACAAAGTTTTTGTGCTCTTGAGTTACTAAAAAACAGTTGATTAACAGCAATCTTTCTAAACTTATGCATATTAATCATTTATTTTCTCTTTACCCCTCTGGAATTCTCTTGTTATGTGAGTGTGACATCCCCCCTCTGGGCCAGTGATCAAGGATCCTCAATCCTCACCACTGACACCAGTGGTGACGCTCTCTGACAAAAAAATAGCCAAACACAATATTTTCTGATGCAGCTCTCTGCACCAAGTACAGTTTCCCTTAAGAGCACACAGGGAATGCACACTCCAGTCCTGGGGCTGGGCTTTCTTTTTAGGCTCCAAATAAGACTCTCTACTAACACAGCTATATAGCTGAGTCCTTAGCCAGGTGTTCCAAGCCAAGTCCTCTACCACCCTCTCTATGAATTCAGTGCTCTGTGTCCCTGTTCAAAGGAGTTGACACACATACACACACACACACACACACACACACACACACACACACACACACACACACACACACGAGCGCGCACTCACTCACTCTGAGATTTAAAGGCTGGAATAGCTTAACTGCTTTGCCACCTCCACCCAGACTGTAAGGTAGATATACTGCCACCAGAACACCTAAGGCCAGCTACTCTAAGGCTCTCACCAGGGTACCCAATAACTCTTAGTAAAATGTAATACTTATACAAATAGTAACGGTAACCAAGCATCAAGACTTTCAGGAGCATGGAGCCACAGTGCCACTAAATAAATGCAAGTGCTCTCAAAAGTTAAACATTTTCTAAAGGACCAGCCACAATGAAAGGTATAGATATATGTAATAAATAATAAAAAAACATGAAAATACTGACTACCTATTTACAATAAACAGAGTTTCAATTCACAGGAAATATAAAAACAACACAGATGGAAAGACTCAGATACAGAAAATCTCTATATTTTCCTATATTTTCCTAACTGAAGAATTACTGTTCCCTAATTACTTACTAAAGCAAGGCAAGATGAAGTTAGACAAATGTCTCTTGATAGGTTTAATAAAGTGCATCGATATGTTTACTAACAAAATGCATCTATCACATCTCTCACTAGTATTCAAATTTAGTGCTGGCAACAGAATGACATCACATCTGGTCACCTGACTCTGTGGTTACCACACTACCCCCTCACTAGCAACTGAGACAGGATTTGGCACAGATGTGTCACAATGCACATATAGAACTTTAGCTAAATTTATTACCACATCTGGCAACTGTAAAACAATTCCAACATTTTTGCCCTTCCTGCAGAAACTAAGAAGCCATACTGTGGCACCTTGGGGTAGCAATTAGTTTGCCACTAAGGACAACAGAGCAAGATCCCAGCCCATATTTTCACAGACATTGCATCTTAGGCTGCATTCAGACCTGCAAGATAAAATCTTTATGGCCTGAACCATCTAATTTCAGGCTATTTTTTCTTAAGATGAGCTGGGCTGAGCTTAACCCCTACACTTCCAGTATCCTGTATTAAAAGCTATACATTTAATCAGTTATAACAATACAATCTGACATACATGTTTATTTTCTATCCAGCAGAACCCTCTGCTGATGCATTTTAACACAAGCAACTTTACAAGTCATTTTTAACACAAGCAACTGTAAAAATCAGTTTGATTTTCAAAATGACATATAATTCTTTACAAAACTCCAGCTAGCTAGGCTGGCATATATTATATGTTACACATGCACTGCACTACTCTCCCTGTCACAAATGGCACTATCATTGAGAATAATTTGTCTTTGTCTCACTGCCATGTGAGTATCTCTCCCAGCCTTCTATTTCTGGAGCATGCACTGTATGAACTCTCATGTAAATACACCTCATCCATATGGATAATCAACAATATCAGTGCTACTTTCTGGTGTGTGGTGCTGTTGTCTCATAAACAGCAGGTGAAGTGGTAATCATTGTCTGCCATCTTTGCCTTCTTCAAGAATTTCCTCGCATCCCTTTCCCATATAAAGTTATAATATTTTTTTCTATTTGTAGTCAACACTGCTTTACATTACTTTGTCTGTTCCACTCAAAATAATATCAAAACTTTACTGGCTTCTTTGCATGAATTTGCCACAGGATGTTTTTTTTTTACTAGTTCCAGGGATAAGCCTTGGGTCTGAGAAGAAAAATAATCTATAATACAGCAGGAGACAGTTGTGGTGAAGGGCAGAATGTGATAAAACACTTGATACAGAAGCTTTGTATGCTGAACAGGGCACAAGTGGGATCTGGACATAACAGTGGTGTGTAGAAGAAAGTACACAAGCTGCAACATGTTCAGCTATTTCGGGGGCTGAAAAGTGTTGAACTTTGTGCAGTAGCCTCAAGTCTGAATGCAGTGAACATACTATCTAAGAAATAAAACAGTAGATATATTTTAAATGACAAAAAGTAGTGGGTAGCAGGGGTGTAGTGGCCAAAATACTGGAGGTCTGACTGAAGTTAGACTTTTAAATCCAGGCAGATAAATTATATCTTCCTAATTTGTTGACTTGTAGAGAGGAAGCCTAAATAGTGCAGAGATCTCTAACTCCTGCAGACAAATGCTGTTTGGGATATTGGATTATAGGCTTTATCTGAGAGGACTGGGAAAGAAAGCACTTTAACTAGAGCACTGAAACAGTGGACTATGCCCAAATATCTATGGGAAAGTTAAATAAATTCACAGAAACAGATAAAGAGCAAGACAATCACTTAATAGCAAATAATATATTGTATAGCTGTTAAAACAGAAACTCACTGAAGCGGTTTGAATCAACATAATATGGCTTTACACCCTGTCACATCAGTAAAGCACACTGGAGGGTGCAGGGGCTGGGTTTATTTTAAAAGATGACAATTATCAGGTTACCATAAATTAGGTTTCATATTTAGGACATATAAATGAGCAGGGATTATTGCTAATCATGCAGAAATAATAAAATTCAGAGCTTGGCTCGCATCCAAAGTGCACAGCCAGACCTTCAGTTTGCTGCAAACTATATGACACCGCAGGAAAAAAAAGTGTTAAACTGCAGTAATCTTATTTTTAATTTAATTTAGTTATTTTTACAAGTGGGTATGTGGACTGGTTGAAGGACCTTATTCAGCAATGATCTGGGCTGGAGGCAGATACAAATGCAGCTGTACAGTGTACATACTTCGTTAACAGAAGATAATTTTTTTCAGAAAAAATACATCGGATAGCTTCATGTCAGTCAAGATTTATGCACAGTGCATAATAGTAGACAGTATAATCTAACTGAAACATATATTGGTAGTCATGAATGTAGTTAATGTATTACATAATAACTGAATACACTGTAGTTAATTGTGTAAAATATTCTACCTAAAACACATTATATAGCTTTTAATCAGCCTAATGTTAGAAAGAAAAGCCTAACCATAATCCCCAAAGCAGATGCACACAGCAGAAAGAGTCAAGTGGTAAACCTGTTTCAAAGTACAATATGTTTAAGCAGAAATTAATTGGTGCTTGTAAAAACACATTTACAAGTCACGGGCCTCAAATAAGGTTTAGTGAGATTGATAGCTCCTGAGATTGATAGCTCCTTGATTGAAAGACTTAATGAGTGCAAGGAACACAGATGTTACCATATTAGAATGCAACAGCTTAAATGTTATGGAGGGCAGAGGGAGAGTTGCTCTTGGTTAGAGCAAATTACACACACACACACACACACACACACACACACACACACACACACACACACACACACACACACACACACACACAAGCTCCCTGTTTAGGCACTGTCTGAATCATAGAACTGAAAGTATAATATTCACTCTCATTTGGAACTCCAACACAAGACCTCTAGCATACTTTGTTGGTATCACTGCCTCTGGAAAAATAGGTGATTAGTTTTCCCTTAAGAACATTATCTTTTTAGCTAGGAAAACTCCAGCATAGTGATTAAGGTCAAATCACAAACACGCACACATACATACATTGAAATCCCTCTGCATAGCCACATTTGGAATCATAGAAGTTTAAAGATATTAGGTCTCATCTGGGACTCAAACACAAACCCTCAAGTATATCATGCTGGTATTACTGCCACTGGACCACAAAAGCCTCATCTAGTGCTCAGTGCTGGGCCCAGCAGCTATTGGCTGAGAAGAAATGAAAAGGTTGGATTTTTCCACTGTCTGATATGGCAGTTCTTGCTTAGCTCCTGAAGACGAGTACCTGGTCCACTGTGGGGAGGAAAAAAAAAAAAAACTCTAGCGGTCTCTTAAAAACTGTTATAGCTGCCCCCTTTGCCCCACCTGATCTAAGCTTCTGCTTTGGACAGGTAAATGCTGAGTTTTCCACAACAAAAACTCCTGGAGAGATGTTGAGCACTCTCTTGCATCCTTTCAGCTAGGAAACCACCAAGCATGATCAATGTATCTGTTGCTTTTCACCCCTTATGATAATTTGGCTACATAATTCCACCCCTCTCCTTTATTGGCTGCTATCAATAAGTACCATTTTCTGAAGTCTCTCCCCTTAAGATATTCACCAGGCTATGTGACCTTTGCCATAATTGCTTAATATTGAGTGTACTAATACTGCTTGCACTGTTTTTATTGCTAAATTAGTGATTTTTTTGCTGTAATTATTTTACTGGTTCCACCTTGTGGCAGAAGGTTTTCAGGCTAGTTGTAGGAGTTATACTGTAAAGACCAAATTAAAGTATCTTGCTTTGTCTGGTGTGCGATGTTGTGCTTTTTTGCTGCTTATTTCCTGTGTTATAAATAAGGCAATGTAGTAGGACACTGCCCATTGCATAGTGGCATGCAGGAGTACACTGTATAGACTTGGGCATTTAGAGCCTTAGTTTTGTCTCTAACTTTTTCCTACAGTTTCTATTGTGCTTTAAATATTCAGTAGTTGGCAAAGAGGCTGTGGTTCCCATTAGGCTGAGCATTACTCTTCATGTGTAGACAGTTTATTTTAGACAGACAGGTAGCATATCCAGTAAACGAACTCCATATCCATAGGCATAATGCCCCCATCAGATCATGTTAGTAAACACCTGGAATGATGGATTTGTATTTTTAATGATTTCTGCAGCCAGCCTGTTGAAATGGGTATCCAGACAGCCATTTGTTACTTAAAGAAGTAGAGAGAGTGTGTGAAAGATGTAGTTATGTAATGTTTTTGAAGCAGAACTCTCACAAAGCTACAACAAACAACAAGTAGGTTGTCAGTGCCACATAACACAAAACTAAATAAAGCACACACAGCTTAGGCCAATCACATAGGCCTACATCTGCTACTAAAAGTAACTTACATAACTGCAGAGGCCTCCTAAATGTAACTTAAGAAACAAGTACCATCTGCAACCTCACAAACATACATCACAGGCAGCACCCTCCATGAATCATACACCTAAGAGCCACGACAAGTCATTCCAAAAGTCCATAAGGTAATAAGCCTCCACATGTTAGTCATAGTTGACTCCATAATGAGACACATCGATGCAGAACTCACCAGGCTGTGCAAAGACTAGGTCATGGTCAGTTGGTTATCAGGTGCCACAATTCACCACGTCACACAAGCA